>NC_061099.1:53279746-53324746 GCF_015104395.2 Macrobrachium nipponense | reverse complement strand
AAGCATTTCTTCAGCGTCATTGTCTACAAATTCTGCCAGAGAAAGTATGGAAAGGGAGTCGAATCTGCCATCCACTACTGATGGGATTTGAGTTTTGGCCACGAATTCTGAGACAAACTCGAAAACCAGACTTCCAGCCTCTCGAATGCTTCACCACATATGACAAGACCATGCAGCTCCCCCATCCTTTTGGTTGAGGCTAGGGCCAATAGGAAGACTGCCTTCAGTTTGTTAGTATGGTGTTTTTATGTTGCATGGAACCAGCAACAGGACCAACGGCTTTATGTGACTTCTAAACCATGTCGAGAGTGAACTTCTATCACCAGAATTACACATCTCTCACTCCTCAACGGAATGGCCGAGAATCGAACTCGCGACCACCGAGGTGGGATGGGACGCCAACACCATACCAACCACGCCAGTGAGGCCTTCAGGGTCAAGTTTCTATCTGTGGCCTGTCTCAATGCCTCGTATGGGGGGTTTTGTAAGACTACTAAGTACCATGGTCAAATCCCAATCTAGAACTTTTAGTTCCTTCGGGGAAAAGGCCTGCTCAAAAGCCTTCATTAACATAGCCACCTCCCATGAAGATGAAATGTCCACACCTTCCATCCGCAGGACCGAGGGTAGAGCAGCCCTGTCTCCCTTTACTGCAGATACAGACATATGCCTTTCTGTCCTGAGATATATCAGAAAATCTGCTGACTGTTGAATCGTGGTTCCAAGTAAGAGACAAATTCCCTCTACGACACCAATCACAGTATGCGGACCATTTTCATTGGTAGACCGCTGCAGATGACATTTGATATTTCCTGCCATCTGTGTTGCTGCTTTCTGAACAAAAAGCCTCTCGCTCGCAGGAGATACTTGACAGTCTCCACCCGTGAAGTGATAGGGACTGCACCGACTAATGGTACCTCTCCACGAGCAGTTGACACAATAGGTTGTTCCACGAGGTAACACACTCGGCACATCTATTAGGAGTTCCAACAGATCTGGAAACCATTCTGCCTTTGGCCACAAAGGGGCTAAGAGTGTCATTTTGAGGTTCTGAGGCATTACCTTGTCCAGAACCTGACGGATTAGGCAAAATGGAGGAAATGTGTACACGTCCAGATTGTCCCATGGGTGTTGTAGCACATCTGCTACTGCCTCTGGGACTACTGAACAATACACTTCCAACTTTTTGTTGCACCTGATTGAGAATAGGTCTATGATCGGCCTTTCCCACAATATGAACATTCTGTCCACTACTTCTTCATGCAAGGACCACTCCATTCCTATGATCTGGTCCCTGCAGCTCAATTTGTCAGCCACTATATTTCTTATTCCTGGAATATATCTGGCTCTGATGTCTACTAAGTTCTCTACAGCCCACTGATGAAGTTGAACTGTCATCAGGTTTAACTGCTGAGATACTAGGCCTTCTTGCTTGTTTACGTAAGCTACTACTGTGGTGTTGTCGGACATCGATACCACCGATTGCTTTTTCACCCTCTTCCGGAATTCCTGTAGTGCCAGAAACGCTGGTTTTAACTCCAACCTGTTTACATGGAGTTCTCTGTCCTCGCAACTCCACTTCCCTGAAATCATCGCTCCTCCATGTGGGCGTCCCAACCTTCGAGTGACGCATCCGAGAACAGCAAGAGGCCCAGAGAAGGTTGCTGAAGGGGAACTCCCACTGTCAGATTGTTGTCCTGCACCCACCACAGTAGGTCTTTCCACACCCCTGTCGACAAGGGAATTTGCTTGTATGGGTGATCTACCATTGGTGACCAAACTCCCTCATCCTCCATTGCAATGATCGAAGGTGTAGTCTCTCGTGTGGCACCAGCTTCTCCAAGGAACTTAGAATTCCCAGTACTACTTGCCACTGTTTTACTGGCTGTGTTTGCTTTTCCAGAAAGGCATTCACCATTCGTTTGCATTTCTCTACCCTCTGGTCTGCTGGGAACACTTTGGCTTTTACTGTGTCTATAATCATACCCAGATACACCAGCCGTTGACTTGGATCCAACTTTGACTTCTCCTTTTATCACAATGCCTAGGCTGTGACAAAACTGCAGAAGGGTAATCCTGTCCCAAAGTAATTTCTCTCTGGACTTTGCTATCACCAGCCAGTCGTCTAGGTATCTTATTAGTCTGATCCCCTGAGCATGTACCCATGTTGACACGAGAGTGAATACTCTTGTAAAAACTTGCAGAGACGTTGTCAATCCGAAGCACAGGACTCAGAATTGGAAAAATTTCTCTCCATGACTGAAGCAGAGAAATTTCCTGGAAGACTAATGGACTGGGATCTGAAAGTATGTGTCCTTCAAGTCTATTGTCAGCATAAAGTCCTTGTCTCCGACTGCTGCTGAACAGTCTTTGGGATCTCCATTCTGAATCTGGTTTTCCTTATTAAACAAGTTCAATGTTGACAGATGTATTACTGTCCTCCAATCTCCGTTGGCTTTGGGAACAAGGAAAATGTGGCTGTAAAACCCTTGATGAAAGCGATACTTGTTCCCCAGCTCCCTTTTCTATCATCTTCTTCACTTCCTCTTACAGAATAAAAGCTTTCTGATATTCCTGAGCATAGGAGAGGCACAGTAATGGTTGTTCTATCAAGGGTGGGGTCACTTCGAACAGAATCAAATATCCAACAGAACATCCACCACCCACTGCTCTGTTCCACACCTTCCTGTGATTTGCCAGGCAAACCCCCACTAGTGTGGCTGAGTGATGAGAAGCGCCAATCCTATCATCTTGAACCTCTCCCCCTGCCCCTAATACCCCTTCCTCTGTTGGGTCTCTCTGATCTATTAGAAATATTATGTGTCACTGATTTCTTACGAGGTATTTGCTGATGTCTTACCTCCTTAGAATTAGCCTGGCTTCCAGATGTTTTCCTAACTGCCTGCTGCACGAATCTGTCGTTAGTATCCATCCTCCTTCTATCTATAGCATCTTCTAGTACGCCCTCTGGCTACGGCAATTGCGACTCTAAGATATCCCCATTCCTCATTGCTAACAGGGAATCCAAGTCAATAGTATGGCTTAATCTAACCAATGCTCCATCTCTCCTCATCAACAGGATATTAGCCCAAACATTAGCACTTAAATTTGTCAAGTACGCAATTGCTTTGGAACCTGATCTACAATAAACATTGTCTCATCCACTACTTTTCTTGTTATTTCTGAAGATGCAATTTTTGCCACTGCTGTTGACCAAAGGTCTAACCAAGCAGTAGTCTGAAAGATAGAAGAAACTGTTGCTTCCAAAGTAGCAGCCTCCTGACAAGTCATCGACAGGCATTCCATCTTAACTTGATCCAAGGTTAATCCAGGTTTTTACCTTAACACATCTGGGTTAATTTGTCTAGATAGCACAAGAACCATAGGTGTCGCATAATATTTCCTATGTTTCATCAATGGCGGGGAAATAAACTTAACTGATCTATTTGATCTTAAAAAATTATCCCTTCCAGCAATCCGTGCATTGACTTGCTGTAAGACTCCGCATGATTTGAGCTCCACATGACTTGAGCAAGGTAATTCATAAGACACCTTTGTATCCTTTTTCAGTCCAAATATCATATCGATTCCCGGACGAAGCATACTGGCAGGTGCCTCCGTGCTCCTCGAAAGGTTATTGAATTGACGAATCAAATCAACCACCTCCACATATGAAGCCAGAAACTCCTGGTTTTCCACTTCCTCTGGTTCCAACGTATTGTGTTTGGCCACAAGAGAAGCTAGTTCACCTATATCCTCTGGACAAACATTAGGGTGCATCATGGCCGTCTGACCCTACGACCGCGGCCTCTTTGATCTCTGATGGCCAACGTTGGCTCAATCTCAAATAGTTTGTAGGAGAATGTGACCGCCTAACTTCTTCCCTACTCACTGATCTAGAGTGAGAACTCAGTCTACATCTCCAAGATGAAGGTTCTCCCGGAACCGAGCTAATTTCCTCTATCTATTAATATAATTCAAGGTCATTTGACTATCATCTCCAACGGCCGTTGGGGAAGTCTGCCTTTATCTCTCATCGAGGCGAACAACGCCTTCCATCAGCATATCAGGAGAGGTTACCAACTATTTATTATTCAACATTTTAATGGGAGCTCTCTCATCCTTTCTTCTCATCTTAAAAGGTCTAACAGGTGAAACTAAACGGTGAGGATATGTATACATTTGGTACGTCGGAGATCTCTTCCAAAGGTATCAGAGCTGTACGAACAAAGCCACACGAAAGATGAACTTAGACCAAACTGTATAGTGTGAACTGCTCCATTAGTTTCTATGTGATAATAATTTATGTTCGTAAACAAAACGTAAACGAGCCGTACATGTGAATCAGCCGTAAGATGTTCAAGTGTCAACTTGTCACTGAAGATCAATAGGGTATTCTGGACTTTAAGGGACAGATGTGTAACACTTAATTTTGTTACCTGAATTAGTTGCTTGACGTAATGGCAGAATGTTATTTTGAGGTTGGCAGAATGGTATTTTGGTAGTAAGGTTGGTAATATGCTAAACAATGAAGATATTGTTCCAGTGTTAAAGTAAATGTATTGAGCTTCAAAATTAATTCTTACAGATGAAAAGGATTATGACAGGTGCAATGATGAATGGAGAAATCTTCCTTTTCATTTAAATAACAGAAAATCCTACAGAGTTTTGCTTCTCTGTAATGAATGTAAAATGCAGTGATGGTGAAGTAATATTTCCTCTTTATCCCAATTCATGTTAGATTTATTAGTGCTACCCCATGCATCAGCTGCAGTAGAGAGAATTTTTCCCAAGTGAAAATCACAAAGGCTGATACCAGAAGTGGACTAAACACTGAATCACTAAATGGTCTCATTTTAACAAAAGAAAATGGAGGCAGCACTCCATGCTGTCATTGGCAACCTAATATTAGAATGATCAATCCAGCACAGACGGCATTTCAAGTAAAATAGGCCTAGGCAATTATTTATCTATAGGCCTATTTTTGCATTCAGTTCAGCTATTTAATTTTCTATTTAATTTTCTATTATTTGAAGTATGGGCACAAGAGTAGCATCTTTATTAAATTTATAGTATATTCTTTTTAATATAGAAACAAATAAAACTATGCAATTCCTATACTGCAACCAAAAAATTTCTCTACAAAAGTAAAACACACACATACTTGCAAGTAGCTTATATGCTACTGCTTTCAATATTTTAGTGCCTGCTGCGCCTCTAAAAATGACCTTACTTGTAAGTCACAATGCGGGACACATTATATTCCACCTTGCTTTTTATAGCAAAATAAAGGCAAGGCAGTTTATGTATATAATATATAAAAAATATATATGCACAAAAATACAATTTTTTTTATACCTTTTCTCAGGCATTGGATACTTTTGCAAATTTGGTAATCATTTGGATACGTATTGCTTTTTCTAGTCGTTACTAGCTCAGATGCGGTGGAGTGAAGGTGCGACCAATGGTTCCGGAAAGCGCTGCCAAATGCACGATCCATGACTATCTTCAACACCAATTAAAATAAAAGCTACCGAGACTAGAGAGTTGCAATTTGGTGGACTATCAACATACCTGAGGGCAGACGGATAGACAATGGCGGCACAATAGTTTTCGTTTACAGAAAACTAAAACGTTCAAACACAAATTGGGGAGCTATTACTGAAATATATGGTTCAGCCTCAGAGGCAGCACTAAAAATATCAGATCCAATTCACAATGAAGGACTACAAATATGCACAGGAGCAGTTAGATCCTCACCAGTCTCCTTTGTAGAAGTTGAAAGTTTAATAATCTAACGAACTGCAACTGTTTCTTCAAAGAGAACTCATAACAATGAAAAGTGCATTAAGAATCAAGACAAGTGATTTGCCAACAATAAATCTATTTGATTAGGGGATATGTTTATAAACAATATTCACCACTTCTCCCAATTAGAGCTAATAGATAAACTGTTTGATTCGTTGAATATAAATATACAAGTACCTTCAACAGTGAAGTACCACCCCACTGGATTATGACTGAGGTCAAGACTTGCAAACACTTAAAATATTTATCAAAAACTTACTCGTATATCCCAAAACACCATAGACAAAACAACTATAAATCATACAAGACGAAAAAGTTAATATTACTTATGGGTCTAAATCACAACA
Organism: Macrobrachium nipponense; assembly: GCF_015104395.2. Taxonomy (NCBI): domain Eukaryota; kingdom Metazoa; phylum Arthropoda; class Malacostraca; order Decapoda; family Palaemonidae; genus Macrobrachium; species Macrobrachium nipponense. The sequence continues at coordinate 53,318,591 of NC_061099.1, read as the reverse complement.
TATAGCAGAATATGAAGCTGTGTCCCAGAAGAAGACATCAACTCTGGTTACCTACCGTAATACCTCAGTATCCACAGAAGAAATGTGTGCAATCGCATTAGACATCAAAATTATAAAGCAAGTATCTTTCAATAAATGTGATTTTTAGCGACTAAAATTGTATAATAATGGAAATATTGAAATATGTTGGATGCCTGGCCATGTAGGGATTAAAGGAAATGAAAAGGCTGATAAAGCAAATAAAGCATGTAAGAAACAATACACGCGAAAAGACGGTATGTAAGCATCCCTATTAGTGATTATATGATATTTAAATAACTATCATTGTAAATAAATGGCCAAATATATGGAATGAGGGACCTATAAAAATAAACTGAAACAGAATATAAACCTGTGTTGGTAAATGGAGTTCTTCATATCAGACACACACACAAAGCGTCTTTGAATAGGTCATACTCGTTTGACACACGGACATTTAATGAATAGTCCGCATGGCCCTTCTCCCGAATGCTCAGAATGCAGTAATGACAGTCAAACATGTATTGGATGAATGTCCAAAATATACCCAACAGCATTATCAACTTTTGGAAATAAATCGGTGAGGGTAAATTCCAATTTAAAATTCATGAAGACCTGTAAAAAATTGATAAAAAAATATGTAAATAATGAAAATACAAAACCATATAGGGTGTTTAATAATAATAATAACAATAAAAAGGAACTTGAAAATGTTACTTACCTTCTTCTGAATCTTAACATTCCTTTCTTTGTGTGGGCGCGCGCGCAAGGAAACGAGTAAATGTATTTTCTGTGCATGTATCCCAGGGTAAAATCATAAGCCTTGTGCATATTTTTTCTTTTACATTTATCATTTATTCAATACCATGTCAAATGGCTACATATAGTGACAGTGCTTTGCCTCTGACCTAGACCTTTTATTTCACCCTAATCCTTCAAGCCAGCCCGTACGTCTCTCTCTCTCTCTCTCTCTCTCTCTCTGAGAAAGCAAATACGCATAAGACCTAAGGCCCGATGATGGCGAACGGATATATGACTAAACTGGGGTGTATGTATGTATGTATGTATGTATATATGTATATGATATGTATATGTGTGTATATATATATATATATATATATATATATATATATACACACACACTATATATATATATATATATATATATATATATATATATATATATATATATATATATATATATATATATATATATATATACCCACACACATACACACTTTCCATCACGGCCTCTGTGCGAAAGCACACGCGAAAAAGACCTAAGGACTGATGATGGCCGAGTAATTTACCCTCGGATTCAAGACTTCCTCTGTCACAAACGATACGGGGGATAAGCTCACAACTAAACGAAGTGAGTATTTATAAGGTACTTCCCCTTTTTGTCAGCATATTTCAATGGACGCAAATACAAAAATATATTTCCACAACTTCCAAGTAATATTTACACTTCTCAAAAGTATCGATACACAGGTGTCGTGCAATATCACCAGAGGGGGTGTAGCTCAGTGGTAGAGCATTCGACTGCAGATCGAGAGGTCCCCGGTTCAATCCCGGGCGCCCCCTGAGACAATCAATTTTCATTGTTGTTTAATTGGTAATTGCGACATAAGAGTGTGTGTGTATGTGACCAAAGTATAAAAAAAAGATATAGCTCTTATAGAAAAAATATAGCTCTAACTCATGAATATATTAGTATTGTACGTATATGTTTTGTTTCTCAAGTATTATTACTAATTCCACTTACATTCATATATAATTATACGCTCACTTCTCCAATTAACAATAATTGGCCCCGTTCACACGAGGAGAAAACCGCGCTGATGCAAAAGGAAAAAAGTAACATGCTTATTTCTCCTATTAACAATAATTGGCCCCGTTCACACGAGGAGAAAACCGCGTTGATGCAAAAGGGAAGAAGTAACATGCTTACGGTATGTTCAAAGGACTGTATAATAAACTGAGAATATAAGCCCACAATCTTCATTTATTTCAGAATGACTAACATAATTCAGAGCGTATTCATATATTATTCATAAGATATTAGTATATATATACTTTTATTTATATACATATGTATATGCACATTATATATATATATATATATATATTTATTACATACATATTTGTGCATACACATCTATGTGCATGGATATAATCAACGCACAATCAAGTGTGGAACAAATAAATTTGACTCGCATCAGGATGGAACATACATAACATACATACTAACATACATAACATATGATTCACATCAGGATCGAACCCGGATCTTTCAGTTGAAAATCCTGGGTTCCATCCTGATGCGAGTCAAATTTATTTGTTCCACACTTGATTGTGCGTTGATTATATCCATGCATCTCGTGGCCATACAAAATAATCCAAAATGAGACGTGCTTGTATTATATTCTCAACAAAAAGCTTGTTAACATTGCTAGGTCTATATAATATATATATATATATATATAATATTAATATATATATATATTATATATATATATATATATATAATATATATATATATATATTATATATATATATATATATTATATAGACCTAGCAATGTTAACAAGCTTTTTGTTGAGAATATAATACAAGCACGTCTCATTTTGGATCATTTTGTATGGCCACGAGATGCCTGTAAGTAAAAAGACATGCTATTTCAAAACTACTGATAAACCTGTTTGAAGGAAATGTACCCAGAGGAAGCATGTCGTTACCTCAGCAAGAGATCAAAGCTGCAGTCTATTTCATTCATAATGGTAGAGTTCAACGGCAGGATAAACTGATAGAAAGGGAAGAGTAAACTTACAAATTCAATCAAAAAAAGTACATTACTGGACTAAGATCATTTTTTCTTTGTTTTTATCAGAACTGCAGATAAATTTCAAGTTCCTCCCATGCGTGGCGCAGGCAAATCCGCGCTGTCCATATGAACAGACATTAGTAAACGTGTGTATCCGCGCGGTTCCAAGCGAAAAGTCGATCCACTCGGATGCCCGAATCCGCGCGGTTAATGTGAACATCCCTGTGGTCTGATTGATTGATTGTGTCTATTAAATCTGGCGTCTCAACATCGGGTAATCCCTGTGGTCTGTCTTTGACTATGCATCCGCTTGGACGGAACAGCGCGGATGCAACCGTCGTGTGTGAACCGGGTCTTTGTGTGCACTATCTGTGAGCGACTCTACTTTAGATTAAGAGATTTTAAATGAATATGAAACAAGAAGAAACAAAGGCACTTATTTGGAATTGTATAATTTAAGGAATATTTTTATTCTTAAACTATTTACTAAGGAATAAAACCAACTTATTGACTTCTGCACAAGACAAAATACTATGGGTGCATCCATACTGCAATAAAACATGTTATAAACACGTCGACAACTTCCTGAACACACTTCACAAACGGGTTGAATACATGTCATAGATTGGCAGGTATTCATAAACAGCGCCTTATACGATTTTCCACCATTTGCTCAAGATTTCTCTTTCGATTTATAGTTTTACTATAATGTGGAAGTATTCGAAGTTCTTTCGCTTGGTATCTTAAGGTCCCTTGTATCATCAACAGGTGAAATGGTAAAAAAATGGGGTAGGAGAAATAATCGTTGCCGACCTGTTTTCCAAGCTACTTTAAAGAAACAGACAAATTTATTAGGAAATCACGAGTATTTCCATATAAGATTTTGGAAAACTTGGCAATTTCTTATTTGTTTTATTTCTTTGAATGGCCTCATTTTATAACGATGATATGATCCGTAATTATAGGACAGTAACGTGTTCTTTATTATGATTAAAAGATAAACCACTCACGCTGATTTTTCAACTAGTTTTCCAGTTTTCCTATTTTTATTTCTAAAGATCTAATCCAGTTTCACGTAGCAACAAAATATCCTGGTACTATTAATACATCCTGACTTCATGTGGGTCATTTAACGTTCCCTATTCAGTTTATGGCCAGATGATGCTCTTTCCGTTATTGCTGCTTAAAGCGTTTACGTATTTTGTTCGAACTGCTCACAAACAACAAAGTTTACGGGCACTGGACCCTGTTTTGTTTTCCTTTTGTTCCGTTTTGTTAATTTCCTGGATGCTCCGACCCCCATACTTGATGCAGGTCACGTTTAAAACTAAACTCTGGTGGAACAGAATGGAACTAGTTAGGGCAACTGGTTTCATTGTTCCAATAATACAAACGGTGCACAGGCCAACTTTGTTTTCATCCGCTAAAGTTTTTGGCGAAGGATTTCTTAAATAATCATGTCTGTTTTCATTTAATTCCTCAGCGATGTCTAGATGTATCTATTATCGCTGTGTGTGTGTGTGTAAAGAAAAAGAGAGAGAGAGAGAGAGAGAGAGAGAGAGAGAGAGAGAGAGAGAGAGAGAGAGAGAGAGAGAGAGAGAATAATTACTAGAATTGTTCACTCTCCGTCACCTACACAATGCTCCTCTGTAAAAAAATGAAACAAGGAACCAAATTTATAATACAGGAAGAGATTATTAAACTAAGTTATATAAAGGCTAAGACCACTAATCAATTATCACTTCCCTTAGGTATATATTACTTCCGAGATAAAACTAGCTGGATATTAAACAAAAGTAGCTCAATCTTTGTGGGTATACAAAATGTCAGGTTGATGTGATAAAATTATATATATATATATATATATATATATATAATATACTATCTATATATATATATATATATATATATATATATATATATATATATACATAATATATATATATATATATATATATATATACTACATAATATATATATATATATATATATATATATATATATATATATATATATATATATATATATATATAGACTAGAGAAACAACATACCAATCACACCAATACTCTGGATCAGCAAGTCCCATATTACATAGCTATAGTTGCTCCAACCACCACCTATGCAGTGCTGGCTCATCCGCAACATGTCAAGACTGCCACCAAAGAACTGCAGTATTCAGCTGTAATTTGCATACATACTTGCGCTTCCTGGATCTTCAGAAAGTTTTTCTGATACCTCTTTCACGATATCTATCTTCCCTTTCCCCTTTTTCACCAACATATTGTCCTCCATTCATTTCACATGACCAAATTATCTGAAAACATTCTAATCAGTCCTCTCACCTATGCTAACCTTTTTACCACTGCTTACACCTATCTACACATTACTCATACTTTAAATTCTTCTTTTGTCACAAACAAAAAGGACACCATTAACCTCGAAACCTTAAAGCTACATTGACACTTCAATTCCATGAAAGTAAGTTAGATCAAGAGTCCCTGCATACATTTACACCTCCACTTAATGTACAAACAATCTACATACATGCATATATAACTTCATTTCCATGAAAAAGTTAGATTAACAAATAAATAAATAAATATATATATATATAATATATATATATATATATATATATAATATATATATATATATATATTTATATATATATACACACTATATATATATATATATATATATATATATATATAATATATATATAAAATTACATCTAGATTTAGATTAATAAAACCAAAGTTCCTGCCGGATAATTAAATATCAAACCTTAAGTCAATACCCTTTTCCCCCATATTTGTAACATTATACATATTTCCTTGTTGCTTACAAATAAAACTATATATACCATTGATGCATCTTATCCTATTTTGTATGTTTAAAAATACAAAACAATAATATCTAACTAAAGCAATACTTTTTCCGTTCTCTTACCCAATACGGGTACTGTACGTACACAGTACACTAATGTAAAACCTCTACAGTAACAACACTGTTGTGCAAAAAATAAATAAATATATAAATAAATACAATAAAAACAAAATGCGATGCCAAAGTGCGCTTTAGACCTGCTGACTTCGATTCCCTCCGCAACGTCTTGCTTCTTTTGAAGGGCCGGCACTTATCTGGCCCCTTCTATAGGCAGTGGGGCCATACACAGCGCACACAGCAATAGCAGCGCTGCAAAGCTGCAGATACCACAACATAAGCCACTTGGTACCAAGAGGGGCAAGCCTCCGGACACACGATCATTCAGCAACCGCTAAGAACACAAACAGCGAAAATTAAACTATTGAAAAAAAGGAGAGCAAAACGAAAACTTTGCCACAAAATGCACGGGAAAGTACCCTTCGGATTGCAGCAATGGGAGATGGAAATTTTTATGATACCTTGACGCGCATGTAAAAAAACATGTAATGACATGAAAAAAATTTTCACCAACTGCATTTTTTTGTTTTTAGATCCCCCCCACCCCCCCCAACCCCCCCCCCACCCCACCCCCCCCCCTTTTTTTTTTTTTTGCAACCAAACGTTACTGTATTGAATGAAGAATCGGTCTGCCAATGAAAAGCGATAGTGAAAAAAGTCAGATGATGCACCTACCCCTAACCCAACCATCTCATCCCCACACCAATTCTTTTTCTGGCTTACCATCCCACAAACAACCGTTTCTCAGTAAGATTACGACTGTAAGAAAGACCATTGATTTTTTTCTGCTTGCACAACACTGAAAACGATCCAAGTGCATTTTTTTTATATATATTTTGCGTGTGATATATATATATATATATATATATATATATATATTATATTATATATAAATATATATTCATATGTAACACACACCGTATTTAGAACTGCCCAAAAGATTATTGATACTTTTAGGGCACCTAATGTGAAAAACCACATACACGTGTCCAAAAACTGTGATCTAAAACATAAGCATCTAATAAGTATCTGGCTGCTAGGAAAAATTACAAGCTATGTCAGAGCCAAAGATTTTTCTTTCTATTAACAATTTTCAAATTTCAGGCCCACAGTAAAATAACAGCCTTGTTACATCGAATATTTACAAGAAATTAGTATATTTAGGGTTAGCTTCTGATGACCTCAGACAAATCGGTTTTAATAAAAGAATAACTCATACATATATATACACACTATATATAAATTATACATACAATACCTACATACATTATATATATACTATATATATATATATATATATATATATATATATATATATATATATATGTACACATACACATATACCGAATTAAAAGGAGAATGAATGGCAACATGACAGAATTTTTTGGTCAAGCGGTCAGCTGTCACTTTCAGATATGTAGTTACCGTGAAGATTACAACTCTGCTAACAATGGAAATTTGGTGTTTAAATCACGCATAATAATTAGAAGAATAAAGGAAGCTGAAATAACGAAACTGTCGTCCACACAAAAGCAACGAACTTTGACCCTCTGTATCTGTATAGATATCACATGAAATAAATTACTTTTGCCATTATTCTCATTTCGGGTAATCCCCAGCAGTAAAAAAAAAAAAAACACACACACTGAAAGATCACGCGTTTAGCCCTAACAAAACTGGATACACACTCTTTTTCTCTCTCTCTCTGAGGTCAAACAGGACACTGAATACTAGTTTCTCACCCCCAAAACTTTCTCTGCGTCAGACATTACATTATAACTGTAAACAATGAAATGATTAACAGTAAAGTTTATAACCTACATGGATGGCTGTTGTCAGACGCCTTTTGTTTTGACATGGTGAATCATATTCTCTAGTGCGTGAAATACTTTATGCGTTTACACATTTACACCACTTATGTACGCTAAGTGTACTTTCAAACACACCATAAACAATGTTAAAATGCATTGGTGCAGCACATATTCTAAGGCCAAGGATCTTATAAACACAGACGTTTGTATGTATGTATGTATGTGTGATGTGTGTGTGTGTATATATATATATATATATATATATATATATATATATATATATATATATATATATATATGTATATATATATATGTATATATATATGTATATATATAGTGTGCGTAGTTTATGGATCTGGATCTACTAAGTCAGTTTTGAGTTTGATCAGTACTACGCCTTAAAAGGGATAGGATATCTTGCGGGACACAGAAAGACGACCTACAAAAGGCAAGGATACGGCAGCTAATGAAAAAATGGATAAATCTAGTATTTGTTACTTTTAATGTATCGAAAATTTCCTTTTAGCTCCTGTGCGCACATAGGCGTCTCAACACCATAAAATTATTTTGATTATTTGATTCTTGAATTCTTCAAAGAAATATAGTGTGATATAAAATAGAATATGAAATTTCACGTGACACTCTGGGAGAACAGGTTACTTTTAAATTATGCTTGATCGGTCGATATTTTGGAGTAATAATACTGAAGACTGATACCAAGCATTTCGCGAAAGAAAAAAAAATTATACCTATATTTTTAAAAGGAAGTATCTATCCATCATGAGACTGCTAAAATTTATTAGGTAACCGACCGAAACCGGCCATCCTCTCTCTCTCTCTCTCTCTCGCTCTCTCTCTCTCTCTCCCCCCCCCCCCCCCCCCCCCCCCCCCCCCCCCTTCCCCCCCCCCCCCCCCCCCCCCCCCACCACCACACACACACACACAACCTGACGACAATCCCTCCTCTAAGCAGACTTATCAGCGAAACCTCTGTTATTTTCCCCCTTTTTTTGTTTTTTTTTTTATGACCGGAAGTCCTTTCTTCCTCGCAATCCCCCCCCCTCTCTCTCTCCTCTCTCTCTCTCTCTCTCTCTCTCTCTCTCTCATCTCTCTCAGCGTTCAGCGTTTCTGTTATCAAGCCTTCCCCCTCCCACCCCCTCTTCCTCCCCTTCGCACCGGAACTGAGTGTCTGTCCAAGAGAGGATCAATGACCTGCTTTAAAGAAGTGTTCAGTGAATCATCCTAATGCCATCAGTGTTCGGATTTGTATTCCCAAGCTATGTGAAGAATGTATACATATCCCCCACGCAAATATACGTACTCATACACACTATATAAACGTGTATCAATGCTTAACTGTATATACGCATTTTTACGATGTGAAACATTATGGCGGCCCCTACCAGGTTAACATCAAAATCACTGTACACTGAACGACTTACAAAGTGATTTTCCTACAAATAAGTGCACCTACCCTGACCAAGATTAGAACCTATGCTTTTCTTTGTACGTTCAAGCATGATAGCGACATATTCACTCACCATCAAAGAAGAAAGAATTTTATTTCGACTTCTTTTTTTGTACGTATTACTACAGCATTCGGGCTGTGCTTCAAAATGAGGAGGAACAGGAAAGTTTAAAAACAATCGACAGTGTGTCAAGTACTTTCGTGTATATAACATTATCTCTGGGGTACTTTGCAATCCGATGTGTTACATCACGAAAAGACTCTGCTCTCTGTCTTTTCGTTTTAAACTTTACAAGTAACTTCAGCTGATAAATAAATCTCGTGGTTGATAAAGTTGACCTACCTTCAACATGTAACAAAACTGTGTGTATATTTATAAGGAGAATAAAAAGTACACGTAGGCAAATCAAATTCTAAGGAGCAGAGGGAGAACACAAAGTACAATGTGCTAAGTAAACAAGTCTGGGTCTTAAAGTTAAATCAAGATAAAGGAATAAGAGAGAACACTTGAAAAAATTGGCTAATAATACTGGCAAAGCCTTGTATTCAATAAGTGGCACTGGTTTTAATGTAGCCCACAGAACTATTGATAAAATATACATCGGGTAAAATGTAAAAGAAGAAAGACCTCTCAGAAGGTAGCTTTGGTTTGTATGGTGCTTTTACGCTGCATGGAACCAGTGATTATTCAACAACGGGACCAACGGCTTTACGTGACTTCCGAACCACGTCGAGAGTGAACTTCTATCACCAGAAGTACACATCTCTCACCCCTCAGTGGAACCCCCGAGAATCGAACTCGCGGCCAACGAGCTCTCAGAAGGTAGCGAAAGGCAAGCGTTTCTAAAGTGCTTGTCGAAGTATGCAGAAATATAAACGGTTATTGGAAGTACACTTGTATCGATGAAAAGCGACCAGTAGATTCGAATAATATATTTCAGCCTAAAAAGCAACAAACAATTAAAATACTTGCATTTGATGGTGAAGGTGGCACTATTCCAGATCTACTAAATGTACCAAATCCTACAGATTCATATTCTTATGAGCGGGAACAGACATATCTCTTCGTGGACAGGTAGTTCAAGTCACCTCATTCTGATACCTACGATGCCAGTTCGAATCTCGCTTGGCACCATCAAAATGTCTTCATTTCTTTCCTCATTTAAATCTAGGCTTTGTAATGACAAGCATTTCCAAAGTGTGAAAGAATCTGTGTGCATAGACATTTAGAACGTCCATTCACGTACCAGGACAAATGAGTTTCATTCAAATACGTATTTAATTTGTACAAAACTACGCTATTCATCTAGCTATTTGTGACCGGAATTATAGGAATAACTTCCGACAAAGGTATCAATTGTTCGGAATTTCATACGAAAATACGTTCAGAGTTTGAGTGCAATTATTATGTTATAAAGAACATATAAGCGAATAAGCTATATAAATATAAGAATAAAGCGAATAAGCGATATAAATATACGAATAATCATTATATTACTGAAATTTTGCTCCTCAGGGGAAATTATTCCTAAAGGTGAGGCGAGGCTAATGTCCCTATACTGTGTGTACAACTCTCCTTACAACTAGGTAGGAGGAGTAGTAGCCCTCATGGCTGACTATTTTCTATTCGGCTAGGAAAGTCTGAAACTTAAGATCTTAGCGAAAGATGACTTATCAAGACAAGGACCACTCACTATTCATCCAACAGGTACTCCAATCTTGAGTTGTTCTAACCCCCCAAAAATATATATACATATATATATATATATATATATATATATATATATATATAATATTATATATATATATATATATTATATATCATACATGAGTGCACGTGAGCGTTCTACTCAACGCCGTACAACGTCAAGGGCCTCTGAAATTTTGCCAATCATTTCTTTCTTGTGGTTTAATTTTCATAAATCTTTACTCATCAATAACTAATAAATTCTGGGTGTTCCAGCTGGCACTATCATGTACTAATCTCTTAGAAGTTCCGAGTATAATATGGCGGCCAAGATATTTCCCTCTCCGGTTCATCACTCATCCAAGTACATATGGAAATTTTGTAATGTCCATCGTGGTATCGTTATCAACTCTATTCATCCAATTCCTTCGAAAGGTTTGTTCTAAAATCGACAACGACTTTTGGAAATAATCTGATTGTCTGACCATGGTTCATGTCCATATAGCAACACCTCATACTACACTAATGTACAATTTTAGCTTAACTCGCAACCTCAATCAATCTGATTTCCAAATAGCGTTCAGCTTGTCCAAGAGAACCTGTACTGATATCACATTACCAACGTATTTGAAAGATTAAACATCATTAAGACTTCCTCCATGTTATGTTATTTCTTCCATTGGGCATATTCTTTCCTCCAATTTTTCCTATATATATATATATTATATATATATATATAATATATATATATATATATATATATATATATATATATATATATATTATATATATTTTTTTTTCTCTCAGATGGTTTACTTGTTAAAAGTGCATTGTCTTTTGAAATAATCTCGAAAGGCGATTTCATTTCCGAACCACTGAATTCACTTACCACTGTGTTCAGTGCAGACGGACTGGGCCAATGAAATTCGTTATACATGGACAACAACAGAATGCCATGAACATGTGGAGACTTATTCATGATTAACCCTCTTCACATATATGACCCCGAGTTACAAATCCAGGAAAAAATATTAAACTACCACCGAGGCGATTCTTGTCTGCGGAGGGTGATGCTTCTATCATCCTCCAGAAACGCTCTCACGATAGCGAGGATGGAGAAACACCATCATCACAGGTGGTATGGCGGAAGGATTGGCCATTGTTTCGTGTAAGAGACCGGATGAGTTAATGTCCTACCGCCGAGAAGAAGAGGGGATAAGTCGAAGGGAATGCTCATTAAAAAAAATACGTAAAAAAAAAAAATAAATAAATAAATGGAATAAAGAAGGATCTTTGGAGGAAAAAAAATCCTTACCGTTTCGTAAACAAAACTAAAAAATTAATGGATGTTCTATGAAAAAATTAAATAAATAATCGTAACTCGATAGAGGAAGACGACGACGACGACGAAGAAGAAGAACGACTGAGGACAACCTAGAACCGCGAAGCAGCAAGAAAGAGGGCAATTCTACAGGAAAAGAAATGACATTTAAAAGATTGCGGAGACCAAGTAAGTGAAGGACAGACACACGACACAGGATGATGTCATCTTATGTGTAAGTCTATGTCAACAGACATCTAGCTATCTATCTTACTAAACATTTTTGTGTAAATGACTTAATTGTAATGCACGCCTACGAATAAAAAATATGTCTTGAAACTAATAAAAAATGTGTCTTGAAGCTCTGCTATAAAAACGATTACATTGAGCAATTTTGAGAGAGAGAGAGAGAGAGAGAGAGAGAGAGAGAGAGAGAGAGAGAGAGAGAGAGAGAGAGAGAGAGTATTCTAGATTAAACCCATTTAACTTAAGAGACAGTAAGTGTTAAAATGGCAAATAACTGCAGTAATCAAAAGAAAATAAGGCTACTAAACTATCAAAGCTATCATTACATCAAATGCCCTTGGATAATTTCGTAAGTTCTTTCAAAATTATGTAATACATCATTTGGTAATAGTATTGTAGGAATATCACAATTATTCTACATTATTGAGTCATATTCTGGAGGAAAGATATTTCTTGTAATACAAGGTCTGTCTGTCCCTCTCTCTCTGAACTGAACTAAACAAAGAGGAAAACCTCGACGTTGCACTATGAATCAATTGTTAGGAAGCGGTGGAAAGTAAGACTTCCCGAAGAAAGAGAATACGAGAGGAGGTACAGAAAAAGGAACTTGAGGGGTTACAGCTAGGCGCCGAAAACACGCTGCAAAGAAACTTCAGTATTTCCTGCAGTGCACCGCATGAGGTGCACTGACAGCACTACCTCTCTCTCTCTCTCTCTCTCTGATTGAATACTGTTGCAAAAAATTTAAAATGTTGAAATAATTTTAGCCTTCTTTAACTTCCGCTAATTTTCTCCCCGGGCGGTCGATATGATGACTAATAACAGTAAGAAAAATGAGAAAAACGAAATAGAATTTCAGTGCTAACTTTAGCAAAGGTAATATCAGTGACTAAAAAATGAAATTGAAATATACCGAAAAGTATGGATAGAGAGTCAGAAGATTGGAAGGAAAACAAAACCTTAAAAGCAGAGATAAGGTAAAAGGAAGTAGACTAGCTTATTAAGTCAGATTCAAGGCCTTCATGCTGCGACTTTACCTGAAATAAGCACAGCAGTAACTTCCTACGAGAGTTACTGTTGAAAAGAGGCAGTCGTAGACAGTACAATAGCCTCTGATTAAATATTAACATCAAAGGCAAGGGGCCCACCATTACGTCATTACTGTTATTGGGAGGGATCTGGGTCATTTTAAATCTGAATCTGAAAAATAGGGGAGTGAGGGAGGGAGTTCAGTTCAAAAGCGTTACATTTTAACATTTAATGCTTGGTTCTAAAGCTACAGTCCAATATCATCCAATAATTCCAAAGGTCTTGATAAAACAGTGCAGTTAAACAGCTGTTATGACCATTGCTAATCATTAATGATTATCACCGCTAGTTATCTAATTACTATCGCCCCTAAATCTTGTGATGTCCTTTATACATGTGACTGAATCTATGTAGGAACTTGTACAAGAATGTATTAGCACATTATATTGCCCGTTTTGATCAGATAAATTCGAAACCTAATGGGATTGTGTGTTCATTCGATAAATTAATTGCAGACTTTTACAAACTCACATACGTATACTTACATAAACAGTGTATATATATATATATATATAATAAGATTAAATATAATATAATAACATACAAGATAAAATATACTACTAAAATAAATATCTATATATATATATATATATATATTATAGGACCATAGAATTGCCCCCAAGGACATACCAACAATTTTTTTATAACATAATAAACGCCCCCATTACCAAATTTAAATAAAAATATTATATATATATATATAATTAATATATACACACACACATTTATAACATATATAAGATGAGGCTAACTTATAAAAGCAAGGATAGCCTAACCATGGCGACGTCATAAAAGGGTGTTTAACATATGTCTCCTCCTTCATAAAACCTCCAAATTGCAACATTCTGTTCACCAAACCAGCGGTTTCTATTCTTTCCATCTCAAAAAACTAGCATGCATACATTCATTTATGGTACTTCTACGATTCCCCACATTTCTCAAGTTTCAGTTCTTCCTCCCTCAATGCCAACATTAACCTTGAAATGGTGTGTGTGTTTGGTGGGTGGTGTGGGGTGGTGGTGTGTGTTGGTGTTGGGTGGGTTTAGAAATCTGCTAAACCTTTTTTTTTTACCAGAAATAATTAAATAATGGCCAATCCGGGCCTAAATTTAACAATTTTTTTGTTATAACCAAAAAATACAATACATACAGACATACAAAATTACAATTTACATAAAGTATATAGATATATTATATATATATGGGGATACAATCCACAATGAAGTAAATTCCTCTTGTATTTTCTTAAAAATATATAATTCTTGTATAGGATTAAAGCTTTCGACCATCAACTGTGGTCTGTTCACTAAAACGTGTGATATGTCACCTCAAGGAACTGACAAGTAAGAGCAACAAACATTTTTTTTGAAAAAACAACGTTAGGTAACAAGCTAGTTCAAATTATGAATGATCAGGCGGTTGAGCCCTCGTTCTTTCCAGAATTTGTCTTGATCTTCGTGGGGAATGTTTCTATTGTCAACTGCTTGTTCTATGGTGGTTGGGTGGTTTGTTGGAGAAATGACCTGAGTGGAGTGAACAGGAGAGGAAGCAGCATCGTTATTGGCACATATATTTCTAAAGTTTGAAATTTTCCCTTTCCCTCACATATCTCCTCACAAATAGCTGTATTTTCTGTAATGCCAGTATTTCCTGCAAAGGTCTCGTTTAATGAAATTAACGCCCCTTCTACTACTCGTCTCAAAGTCCGGTCGTTACACACAAACACCTATATTCATTACTTTTCATATCATGAACCGAAAATAAAGCACAACGTTTTAACCAATTTGTTTTTTCGAGCATACCGAATATGTGATCCCCAGTTCATTGACGCCGAAATCAATTTCTTGGTAGATAGTTTTACTAAACTGTGTTACCCAAAGTTTTTATACTACAGTCTCTATCTAAAGCTAGATCGATGTTTTACGCCCCTCATGATATAACTGAAAAGGCAGATTTTAAGGCATCTCTTGCTCTTCCTTATAATAGAGAACTTAATAAATTTTTCTAGGCAGCTTAAGGAAAAAGAACGGCTTAACGTAGCTAGTCAGTACAACAGTACAATCAAGAAGAAACTCATTAAAAATAACCCGGGTAATAGAGAGAATGTAGGAGTATATGTAATACCTTGTAGTGATTGCAATAATGTTACGTGGGAGAAAGCGGACGTTCCATTGATAAGAGAAGGGAAGAAAACACGTTGCTGCTTGCAGAAGGGGAAGTTCATACAGTGCAATTGCGCAACATACATGGGAGAAAAACCACGCAATAAATTTTTGTTTTAAAGGTACAAAGGTTGTTTTTGCATGTAACGACCGGACTTTGAGACGAGTAGTAGAAGGGGCGTTAATTTCATTAAACGAGACCTTTGCAGGAAATACTGGCATTACAGAAAATACAGCTATTTGTGAGGAGATATGTAGGAAAGGGAAAATTTCAAACTTTAGAAATATATGTGCCAATAACGATGCTGCTTCCTCTCCTGTTTACTCCACTCAGGTCATTTCTCCAACAAACTACCCAAACCACCATAGAACAAGCAGTTGACAATAGAAACATTCCCCCACGAAGATCAAGACGAATTCTGGAAAGAACGAGGGCTCAACCGCCTGATCATTCATAATTTGAACTAGCTTGTTACCTAACCGTTGTTTTTTTCAAATGTTTGTGCTCTACTTGTCAGTTCCTTGAGGTGACATATCACACTTTAGTGAACAAGACCACAGTTGTTTTTATGGTCGAAAGCTTTCAATCCTAATACAAGATTATATATTTTAAACTACAAGAGGAATGTACCTTCATTGTGGATTGTATCCCCATTTACTTAGAGGTACGACATAGTACCTGGCTTCTGCATATATATATATATATATATATTATATTATATATATATATATATATATATATATATATTATATATATATATATATATTACAGAACTTCACCCCCAAAACAACTTGCTGAAAACTTGTAAAACCTTGACACTGATCTCACTCTGTACATCGGATTCATTAAAGAGCATGCGCGTTAAGCATGAGGTCTCTCTATTCCATAGAGTCCAACGGCAATGGTCAAGGTCTATGCTCCCTTTTACCCTTGACGTCTCTATTTACCCATGACTTTTAGATATACCCCATCAAATATGAATCCCATCGCCCATAAATGATATATATGAAGTTTGAAGTCTTTGTCTTCAAAGATGTCAAAATAAGCGCTATGAAAAAATAAATCAACCCTGACAGATCGACTGACATATATAAGTCTCAGAGAGAGAGAGAGAGAGAGAGAGAGAGAGAGAGAGAGAGAGAGAGAGAGAGAGAGAGAGCCCCAGATTCAATTTTATATATATATCGAAGGAAACAAACGTTAAAAAACGCGAAACAAACAATCATCAAAATTGGAACGGTAAGACAACATCGAATTACAATAACCGACGAATGATTTCGCAAATATCATCCGTATTATGTAGTTCATTCCTAATAAAGCTAAAAGATCATCCTTGCCCCAGTTTGCTCTGTCTGGGAAGACCTCATACCCTACCGGGAGGGACCCAAGAGGAGAGGGAGGTCTCAGGGGAGAGGTGTCTTTTGATCCCCCACCTCTGCCCCGCGAGACATCGGAGGACCTTAAACCAACAAACGTTTGTTTGTCGATGCTTTACAAAGATTGGAATATCGCCCCGCCACACCCTACACCAGCGTAAGTAATGATAGAGGAGCCGATGGAGGGGGGAGAAACCCAACTTTACTGACCCTATATTATAGCACTTTTTTTTTGAAGCTGGAATTAGTTATTAAAGTATAAGAAAAATAAGCTGTACATACCCACACATATACACATACATATACATACACACATATATATACACACATACATACCTACATATACGTGTGTAATATATAATATATATATATATATATATATATATATATATATATATATATATATAATATATATATATATAGAATAATTATACACACTCCGAGGTTCTGAGCGATTAGATATTAAGGACATTTTTTGTAGCTCGAATGACAGATATTATATATATATCCTATATATATATATATATTATATTTATATATTTTATAGGTTTTATCAGAACATGCCGATCCATATGGGATAAGAAGTTTAAATTCGAATGTTCGCAGTCCTCAGCAAGGCAAGAATAATTATCACATCACTTCCGAGGTAGAGCGAATTAGATATTAAGGATCATTTGTAGCTCAATGACATATATATATATATATATATATATATATATATATTATATATATATAATATAAATATATATATTATATATTTATATACAGAACATGACGATTCCAATATGGGATAAGAAGTTTAATTAGAATGTTCTGCAGTCCTCAGGGGCAAGGCAAGTTTGGGGAAAACGTTATGTAAAGAGGTGTCTTACGTAATGCGGCATCTTACACGTCTACAGTAACTCATGATTGTTAACTTTATTTTCAACCTTTGGTTCCACTTAGATATGCTGCGTTGTCCAAACTGTATAAATCTACAGGACTGAACTATACTAGTGATATCTTTGCCTTTGCACTGAACGAGTTTTTACTGCGAAAGTTATTACAACCTACAACGAGGAAACGAAAGGGGAACAGAAGAACTTCAAAACCTAACGACCAGCCATGGCCACATCTTGATA
The DNA here is from genome assembly GCF_015104395.2 of Macrobrachium nipponense. Taxonomy (NCBI): domain Eukaryota; kingdom Metazoa; phylum Arthropoda; class Malacostraca; order Decapoda; family Palaemonidae; genus Macrobrachium; species Macrobrachium nipponense. Next base: position 53,300,523 of record NC_061099.1, on the reverse strand, counting down.
TTCGTCTTTATGTTTTAGAAGGAAACTCAACCACATCTTGTGAATAATTTACTTTATGAAATAAAAATTAAGCAGATGACTGGAATACTTCACAGCAAAAAAAAAATAATTTCAGCGTTTTTGCTATTCAAGTAACGAGACCTTACAGCAGTAAGAATGTCCACGTTATTGAATAGGCAAATGCCCTGCACCACTATGTCGTCAAAATAACAATACCATGAAAGCATTTATGCAATTATGTACACATGGGAAGACATACAACAGATTTCATTAAACTTGAGTTGCCCACCGATTCACATGATTCCTAATATATTTGCACATAAATCTATTACTATCATTGTGAATCAATGAAATGACTAAGGTATCCCGTTACTTAATAAGGACTCTAGAAAATGAAGATGTACTTAAAAATTAATTTCAGGACCATCCCAAAGTCTCTCTCTCTCTCTCTCTCTCTCTCTTCTCTCTCTCTCTCTCTCTCTCTCTCTCTCCATTCTTGGTGAAAGAACCTATCGCTGCCGACTGTTCGAATTCATCATAGCTAAAGGTGGCAATTATAAGAGAAGGTTAACTGAGAATACGTTCAAAATCATAAAGGAATTGTGAACTTATGCACACCCATCGCTATTTTTAAGCGGCAACTGCAGAATTCTGAAAACAGTTCAATATGTGACAGGGTGCAGTTTACCTAGGTTGTATCTATGTACTTTTTCTATCTTCATATCCCAATGGGAGAGAATAGCAAACAACCATTTTCTCCAGGTTTCACGTAGGGACACAGTTGAAAGAATTGATACAGAAATTAGACTAGCCAACAGTGTGAACATACATGTGTATGATTAAATTATATAAACAAATAACAAAAGAGCCCTCACTGGACTTGCCCAACAATCTTCTGACCCATAGAAAAAAAGGTGCACAGATGCACAAGTCAGGCAGCACGGTAGTGAAAAATGAATACGAGTTGGTAAAATATTTAAATGATTGTTAATGTTTCAGGGTAAAGTTCCTACTTTTAATTTGCCCCCAGGCTAAATGGAAATAAAACTGGTAATAGTTAGTTTGAAAAAAAAAAATGAGAATTTTACACAAGAATTTATAAAGGCTTAAAATTATCCAGGATCTTTATATCGATCAATGCCGATTCAATGCATTTCCAACAAAGACACTTAGTGTACGGTACACTAACTAATGAAGTGAGGCTAAATTGAAGTGTTCATTATGCTGTAATTTGAAGTCAATTTTTAATCATTTAATAAGTTTCATACAATTCAATGTAGCTGCCTTTTAACAAAAGGTATAATTTATGATTCAGTATGGTTACCCCTTGTAAAGTATCTGGTTTTTCCTTTCGGTTCTTCATAACAGAAAATGAGTATGGGAGTGACTAAATCTTTCTTCTCATATTTATGACCATAAAATAACAACGAAATATCATAAATTGTGAATACATGTACTTTTACGTACGTACGTACGTACGAACGAACGAACGAACGAACGAACGAGAGAGAGAGAGAGAGAGAGAGAGAGAGAGAGAGAGATTTTCTTAAATAATTTTCTTGGCATTAATCAGTTTCTAGCATGCTCGAGATTCGGATTGACGTTAAATAGATTTTCGGGTTTACAGTTTTGCGGGCCAGCTTCACGGGCCAATTTCCAGGGCCGTACAACAACCAAATCCATCCGTACAGTTAAGTAGTCCCTTCGACGTGGAAGACCACCATGACCCGCGACTGGCGCAACATTTCAAAACAGTCAACATGGCGCCGCCGTGACGCCGTCTACTCATCCGTCGCACGTTGCTTTTACCACTGCTAACCCGGTTACGTTTTTTGACTTTATCAACTTCTGTGACGATATTGACGTGTTACGTTCGTTCTTTTTTAAAAGTGGCCTTTTAGGCGATTTTAGTGGTCAATGTGAACACTGCAAAGAGGGAACAATGAGCCTCTGAAAGAGGAAGACAGTGTTGTGCCCCAAGTCAGATTAGTGTGGTTCGTTTGGTTAGGTTACAACCTTTGTTACCATACTGGGGGGAGGGCCCCCGGCCAGGTTAGGGCACACACCCTAAGTCAGGTTAGGTTGGTTTGTTTGGTTAGGTCACAACCATTGTTGCCTTAAAGGGGGTCCGGCCCCCCGCCCAGGTTAGGACACAACCCCTAAGTCGGGTTAGGTGGGTTCGTTGGGTTAGGTCACTACCAGTATCAGTTTCCCCCACCCATCTTTCGGCGATCGCCGGCACTCGTATCTGCTTCACCCACCCCAAAACCCCAGTTCTCCAACAGGGTCCCCCTTAACCGCTTCTATTAACATTTCGGCGATCGCCACCAGTCATCCGTCACCCCCCCAAAAAAAATTTATATATATATATATACTATATATATATATATATATATATATATATATATATATATATATATAGTGTATGCATGCATATGTATAATAGAAATTCTATAGGAATGGGGCACTTTAGAGTCACGGAGAATTAGTGTTTCAGAATTCTTAGATACTATACTCTGTTTTTGTTTATCTGTCATCCGCCTGTGGTGTTTTTGTATGGTAACACTGCGTCCCCCGGGCTTTAGATAGTTGCGCTGTGTAAGTTTTAGGTAAATAAAAGGATATCTGGGTGTACATTTGCAACTGAAAGTGTTTTAATAATACTGTATGCAAATTACACCGATAATATTCGAAATAGCATATTATAATCGTTGAATGTAAGCTGAATGTAACTATCTAAAGCCCGGGACGCAGTGTTGCCATACAAAAACACACAGGCGGGGATGGACAGATGAAAAAAAAAACAGAGTATAGTCATAAAGTGAGGAAATGCTTATCAGTCCCAAACAAACTTAATATGTAAAACTAGTGAAAAAAAACTAAGTCGAGTGAGCTCCGTCTCTCACAGTTAATTACAGACTGACGTATGTATCAGTGCACGCATACAAGGCCTAAAAACAAATAACTGAAGCAAGTAACGAATGCAGTACGTACAGGCTAAATCTCTCTACTTCCCTATTTCTCTATGATCCATTCTTATACGACGAATACGGAAATTTCTGGGCTCATTCCATGTCGCTTCATGAAATAATCCCTCAAGTTCATAATTTCTAGGTAAATGATACTAACATTACCAGAGAAAAACAAAAATAGGGGGATGTCAGAGCATCTAACTCTCTCACCTTAAATAAAAGAGGGTGTCGGTATGGTACTGGGGCGAGTGAGACCACTACCACGGACCTCTTGTCATTTAGAATTCATCAAAATCCCCCTCCCGAGAGAGCTGGTACACAGCCGGCGTCGGCAACTACTACTACAAACTCCCCCATGCCGACAGCAGCGCCTCTCGTGGACATCCTTTTCATTAGCGACCTTCCACATGCACGTGTTTTTCCTTGCTCTGTGCGTTTTGTGTGCTAATTTGGATTTATCCCCTGCAATGGAGTTCCAAGCTATCGCCGCAGCCAAGTTAAGTACTGCCGAAAGGTTACACATATTTTTAGCCAGCCAGGATCCGTTTTAACCGTTTTTTAGGTTCATTAACGGCCTTCCTTGTCTGGTCTCGGGCTCGCCATGCCGGCTCGCCTTGTGTTTCTGTTTAGCTCCTTCAGTCTCCCATACCGTAGTGGCTATTCTGTGCAGTGTATATATCTATGTTGTATTTATATTTTAATGTGGTGCGGAAGGAGCTACTATTTATTTATTGTGTTACATCGTACTATTCAGAAATCCTATGCCTCAGTGTCTTAGCTCAGTGTTCATGCATGCATGTACCTTTGTCTAGGTCTGTTAGGTGAGTGGGATTTATATAACCATATATTTCTCACTTTCTTTTAGTCCAGCCACCCTGGCCGTCGCCCTCTCGTTTTACGTATCGGCAGAGGCCCAGCTCCTCCCGAGTTGTTTGGTCTGTCTACCTTTCGGCTAGGCTAGCCTAACTTCCCCTGGACGACCCCTCATCTCTTTCTCTCACTCGTGATTTCCTTCCTTTCATTTTTATTACGATGTATGGTCTGTCCTGTTCGCCTCGTGGTCCATCTACGATCGTGACGGGCCAGCCGATCTCCAGCTCGGTACCCTACCCCCTTCTTCCTCCCTCCCCACGCGGGGGGGAGATAGTCCTCGCTCGCTCACGGTCGCTATGGCAACCACCCGAGCACCCCTCCCCTCCTCCTCCCTTCCCAGGGAGGGTACGGGAGTTACGGGCTAAGGGGGGGTTCGGAGTCTGGGTTTGTTACCGTTCTCTATGAGTTTCGGGGGGGGGGGGGGGTTGTGTTCCTCATGCATTCAGGTTGGGTTCCGGCCACCCCACCGGTTCACATTGGGTCCTCTCCGGTGCTCTCTGTGTAGCTCTCCCTTCTCCTTCCCGTCCGTTACTCAGTGGACTCGCTGGCTTCGCCAGCTCGTTGGGGGGAGTAGCGGAGCAGCCTTGACATGCTTCCCTTGTATTCTTGTCTTATGATTATATCTCTCTGTTGTCCCTTCCACTTGCCTGGCGGAGCACCCGCTCACCATCCGGGTTCTCTGTCGGCTTGCGAAAGAGTTGTACGGCGGAGCTACGCTTCGCTTGCTTTATTTATGCTATTTTGTTTTATTTATGTTCTCTATGGGTAATCTTCTCATGTTCTCCGCTGTGATTGTACCCTCACCTCGGTGTACTATCTGTTTATGAGCAGGTAACTGGTTCAACGGAAATCTTCGCTTCTCGTGACCGGAGTTTTTAGACCAGTTTACCACGTCCTATGGACTTTTTCTCACGGAGTACAGGAGAGGATTATGCCCAAAATATATTTTTCACTCCGGCATGCAGCGGAGCTTCATACCTCTTAACAGGTTAGCCCTGTTAGTATCTGCTGATACTCGTGTATCTGTCCACTTACAGGCTACCAACTGTCAATAGGTGGGGTGCAACGCCATCCTGCAGGACCCATGCAGTCACGAGGTCTGCCGGACCCACGCTCCCTGTTCTGTCCGCCACAACGACTTTATTGTGTGGCACCATGAAGCCTGCTCCATCTGCTACGATCTGGCGGAACAGTTTTCTGCCGGATTAAGTATATACCGGCGTAAGGTAGTCTCTGTTCTTGGTATATACTGTCAGAAAAGAATAGGTTAGACATATATGTATGACTTAGTCATAAGTGCTAATGACATTCTCGGGGCTTCGTTGTAAGGACTACAATGACCCTTTATTTCAGGCTACCGCCGTGACGGGACGCCGCGTCGGCTACCTTGGAAGGGTTGGGGGGGTGGCCTGGGTAGGAGGCTTCGGGAAGAACGTCTCCAAGGGGCAGCCATACATTTTGGACAAGAGTATGGCTGTCCGCCTCTTCCCAGCAGCAGGTGGCGCAGGCTATGGCGGAGAAGGGGAACCCCCGGAGATCGTCAAGGACATTGCCACCCTGGATTTGAATGTTGAACCATGACTGGGGTAGGGGAAGGTGAGTTATTGGTTGAGGTAGGTTTGTTGGGCGCTCAAGGGTTTCCCTTGGGCGCATCTGGATCTTCATCCCGTTCCTTCTTCTTCCTCGTTTCAAGGCTTTTCCGAGTCAGACATTCTGGCCAGGACATCATCGGCTTCAGTTGTCCCTAAAGTGAAAGGGAAACGGGAGCAGAAGACCTTGAGAGGACGTCTTCTAAGAAGACTTCGTCCTCATCTACTCATAAGTCTCCGGCTCACCATCCCGGTAGCAGAGAAATCGGAAGTCGTCCTCGACTTCCACATTCCAAAGGGTCCTAGAGGTAAGTCCTCTAGGAGGAGGCCCATGCTCCCTCTGAGCCAGTGCCTTCGACGTCCACCGGAGCACGTCCGAAGACCCTGCATCGGTCAGGGACTCTTAGTCCCTACGATCCTGAAGATTTCACCGCAGGGGTAATGCAACAGGTGGGTAACATGGTTGGTTCCATGATGAACGACAGGCTGGCCCAGATGCTTGCTCGTATCTCGACCTCGTTCGCAGAATCCGGTCAGTCAATCCAAAACATTTCGGAGGCGACTGACAAACCAGGTGAAAACTTGCTGGCGGGCCTTAGGGTATAATCCCCCCCAGCAGTTCTTCCTCTGGCAGCCACCGGAGTGGCACCTATGCCAGATTATAATACTCTCCCTCCTTTCACCATGAGCAATCCTTGGAGGGTCGCAGCCTTTGCCCCCTTCAAGGATGGAATGATCTCCATTCCTGATTGCGGAACTCGAAGAATTGAGGACTTCGAGTTCCACCCCACCAATCTCCAACCACCTTCATCTGGTTACGCCCGATTGACGGAGACGGACTTTGAGGAGAGAAGATAAGATCCCGAAGGAGACTGTCATCTACAGTCGGGAGCAGGCCCAGAGAGAATGGGTTAGATGCCTTGAAGAATGGTACTGTGTGAACACCAAACTTCAGGCTTTGGCAAAAGCCCATTCACCACCATTGTGTCGGAGGAGGAGACACCGCTCTTTACCACAAAGTTGGCAGAGGTAACGATTCAGGCCGCCATTGAAAGACCAGCCTCTTCCCCAGCTGAGAGAGTCTGATCTAACATTTCCGCTCTTCCCAGGTTCTGAGGATCTCTGGGCCGATCTCCCAGCTTCCTTCACTGTCGGGAAGCTCAAACCGAACTGCGCTATAGAGCAGTTCGGGGAGCGACTACCAAGGGTACCAGATAACCTGATCCAAGCAGACTTCGACGCTAGGACCAGGCTAGGGAGGACACTAAATGCCTTGGTTATGACAGAGGTTGCCGCCATGATCTATGGTATGGAGCCTCTGTTCAAACTGCTAGCGAAGGCTCAAACACAAACCGTACAGTCCGACCTGTACAACTTTGTGGTAGCTAGGCGTAACTGCAGGAAGCACGTCCTGCAGGAAGCCACAATAAGACACGAGCCGAACAAACTGCTCGCGTCACCCATCTGGGGAGCTGACCTTTTTCCCGCATCAGCGGTAAATGAGGTCCGCTGGGGACTTACTGGCAAGAGGAAGCCAGAAAGTACCCCCTTAAGTGCAAAAAAACTGAAGAAGCCTAGGAAGTTCACACCTTTCCAGGCTTCTCAGCAACAACAGGTTGTCCAGGCGGTCCCGGTTTCACAAATGGTTCAACCGTCGACATCGAAAAATCAGAACCAGCCCATCCTCCTGCTGACGTCCCAGAACCAGCCCTCTACCTCCTACGCCGTTTCCCCAGCCTTTAATCCTGTTTTTGAAGGGAGGTCTTGAGGTGAAAGGGATGAGGTAACCCCTTTTTACGATTGAGAGGGTCCAGGTATCCGCACCTCTCTGGGCCCAGACTTCTGCAAACCTTAATAGTCTGGCACCCACCGTTGTCTGAAGGACTTGTTCGCTATTTTGTTGCTTTGACTGACTTAGAGAAAGTCTTCCCTCTCCTGCTGGGTCGTCGTCCCCTAACGAAGAGGGTCTGGAGGAAGAACCCCCTCGAAAGGGTTCCTGCGATACTGTCTTCTCCTTTTTACTCTTGACGGGGAAGGAGGGACGAGGCTTCCTCGCTGACTGAGCCAGAAGGTCCTGGGTAGCCTTGGCTGAAAGTGAGGTCGATATATCCTGGACTAACTTCTTGCGAAATAGCTGAGAGGAGAGTTGAGAAAAAAGCAAAGAAGACCTCTGTGTGTGAGAGACAGACTTCGTCAAGAAGGAGCAATACACGGATCTCTTCTTGACCACTCCCGCACCAAACAAAGAAGCTATCTTACTCGCTCCGTCCCTTACGGACTTATCCATACAGGATAATACGCAATGAAGATCCTCTGGAGCCTGTGTCTTCCTAGCCAAGACTCCCAGAGACCAATCTAAGAAGTTGAAGACCTCAAGTACCTTGAACATTCCTTTCAGAATGTGATCTAGCTCATTCATGGCCCAAGTAGTCTTATCCGAGTTAAGAGCCGATCTCCTGGTAGCATCCACTAAAGCCGAAAAGTCCGAGTTGGCCGAAGATGGGAGACCCTGACCCAAGGATTCTCCTCTCATATCAAAAGCCAGTACGTCCAGACAGTCTAGACGGCGGGAAGGCAAACATCGTTCTCCCCGCTTCTTCTTTGGAGAGCAGCCAAGATCCGAAGCTCCTAAGCGCCTTTTTCATGGATAAGGTGGGCTTCATCTTAACACAAGAGGATCCCTTCGTTGCCTTGGACGACGAAAACGAGTGAGGAGACGGAGGAGCTGTAGGGCTAAGGGAATCTCCAAATTCCTGAAGCAACAACTCTAAGTTTCTTATACGAAGAAACTGCTACCGTTTTGTTAGCTTCTTCGTCAGAGACATCCTGGTCTTCTTGTAAAGGTGAACGAGGAGGATCCTTCGAAGAAGAGGCGGTCCTATCAGGAGAAGAGCGTCTAGCCGATGCATGCTGTCGTACAGGAGAAGTCAAGTCAACTGGAGATCGACGAGTCGAAAATTAGGAATGCCTATCAGGCCTGGACTGTCTGATGGAGGACTCCCGCTTCGAGTTAGAAGAAATCTTGAAAGAAGGAGTCTGGGCTCCTACCCCGGGGAGAACCGTATCCAGAAGCAGGGCGCTTACAGTAGCTTTCAAAGCCGCCGCCTCCGAAGACGAATCTTCAGCTTCGGTGCGGGGAGCAGGGGCTGCAACCTGGGAAGGAGGTTCTACTTCTATATGAAGGGTAGGATCAGATTCTAATTCACTAACTCTAGACCTACTCGAGCTTCTAGAGGAAGCTTTGCGCACCCTATCTCTCTCCAACTTCCTTAAGTAGGAAGAAAGAGCCTTCCACTCATCCTCATTCAACCCCTCACATTCCTTACATGGGTTAATAAACGAGCATTCATTCCCCCTACACCTCATACAAACAGTGTGAGGGTCCACCGAAGCTTTCGGCAACCTCACCTTACACACTTCAACCGAACATACCCTAAACATAACAGGTGTCTTAACTACTGTATACAAATCAGACATGATTAAAGCAAAATCCAGAGCAAAGTCAAAACCGGTCCACAAACAGCATATGGCAAGCCAAACAGAATGAATACGTCACCAAAATATTCCAAAATGATCTCTAGGCAAGCGAGAGCGAAAAAATCTATCAGGAGGAACCCACAACAGTTGTTGTCGGTCCCGGCGACAGAGAAAATCTGATTAGAAGATGGGATTGGTTCATACACCTGCCACCCAACGGCGGGCAAGGTAGACCACCTGACCTACCTGTCGCGTGTGCCGCGAGATTTGAAATTCTGTCGGGAACGTCGGAGACTATAGCTAAGTATATATCTGACAGGAAAGTTCATGTACAAAATTTATATAGAACAGAATATAGTTTTGTAATTGTAAATATTCATTTATATTTAAACATGTAGAATATCAATAAAAGGAAAAAAGCATCTTATATGATTGATATATAAATGAACAATGATAAAAATAAATTCAATAATTTCTAAGATTTATTTCTATCATTGCATTTGACATTTACAAGAAAAGGGTGCAGCTTGTAACTTGTTTTATTTCCTTTAGTTACCCATGAGTTCAACACTGAAAACCATTTTCTATAGGTATGCCAATTTCTTATGCAGGTTTCATATGCCGAGTTTTGACAACGTTATATAAGTGTAACTGTCCCTGTGGACAACTTAACTGAAAACTTAACCTGTTCTATGTGAAAGCTGAGTAATAACTTATGGTGATTTCTGTTTTCTTTATAGTTATATGACACTGAAAAATTAATTAAATACTGAAAAGACCATGGGGTATTTTTATTTGGAAAACTTTGTGCTTCGTGTAATGGTGTGTAGAGTTGATATTAGCAAGTTCTTATTGTTGTGATAAATCGTATTTCACTCAAGGATGCCGTAGAAAAATGTGTCTTTTTAGTTTCTATATTCAAGAACACTAGGTTTCACCGATTCAAGCTAGGAAATAACCAATTAAGTGATATGTTAGGTGAGGGTTTTAGGTTAGGATAGTGCCCCATAATATTTAAATTGACCCCTTTTTGGACTGTCTTTCATATTTGAATTGCTGGCTGACTTTTTTTTCTTTTTTTCTTTTTTTAAACATCCTATCTCAGGCACATTCTTGGCTTGCCCTTTGAAATCCAATATATTCAACTTTTTAAGTGATATTTAACTCATTCCCTAGCTTTTCATCAACTTGGTCGCCCCCACCCAAAACTCCCGGTCCCCACCTGTGGTCCCCCAAGATTGTAGGAGGTTGTAAGGGGTTTCCTCACTTACTCAATGATACGGACTCAGATAGAATTTTTGTTTAGCATTTTAAGCTGTTTAACAAAAAGAAACTGATGTGGCCCTATAGAATTTAATTATTAATATATATATATATATATATATATATATATAGATATATATATATATATGTATATATATATATATCATATATATCATACATATATATATACCTATATATATACCTATACATAGCATATATTTAAAAAAAAAAAACAATATATATACCTATATATATACTATACATATGCAGAATATATTATATATATAGATATATATATATATATATTATATACACATACATATTTATATACATATATCATATATTATATATAACACATATACACACATATACACAAATATATACACATATATATAACACACACACACACACACATCATATATATATATAAAGATAAATGCCACGAAGGAAAAATAAACGAAGGAGTCTGCGAGATCTTTCGGCTGAAAGCCTTTACTGAAGCAGCTACTGACAAAAATACGAAGAAAAGACAATACAAGAAGGTTTTGTATAACTGACAGATAGGGATTATAAAAGGATTAGTGCCTAGAATCCGACACACCTGGAGATAAGAAACCTTCCAAACAAGCATAAAAAAGGGTGTTGATAATCCATAAATAAAAGATAAATGCCACGAAGGAAAATAAACGAGGAGTCTGCGACCTTTTCGGCTGAAAAGGCCCCTTTACTGAAGCATGCTACTGACAAAATACGAGAAAAGACCAATACAAGAAGGTTCGTATAACTGACAGATAGGGATTATAAAAGGATTAGTGCCTAGAATCCGACACACCCTAGGAAGATAAAGAAACCTTCCCAAACAAGCATAAACAAATGCTTGTTTGGGAAGGTTTCTTATCTTCCAGGTGTGTCGGATTCTAGGCACTAATCCTTTTATAATCCCTATCTGTCAGTTATACGAACCTTCTTTGTATTGTCTTTTTTCTCGTATTTTTGTCAGTAGCTGCTTCAGTAAAGGGCTTTTCAGCCGAAAGATCTCGCAGACTCCTTCGTTTATTTTTCCTTCGTGGCATTTATCTTTATTTATGGATTTATCACGTTCCTAACTTTCGTGATTCTGTTATACATATATATATATATATATATATATATATATATATATATATATATATATATATATATATATATAATATATATATATATATATATATATATATATATACATATATATACACATATATACACATACACACACACACACACACACACTATATATATATATATATATATCATACATATATATATATACACACTACATATATATTATATATATATGTATATATATATATAGTATATGTATATATTATACTATATATATATATACGTATATATATATATATATATATATATATATCTATATATATATATATATATCTTACATATATATATATATACATATATATATACATACATATATACATAAACATATACATACATATATACATATTACATAAACATATATATAATATATATATATATAATATATACATATATATATATATTACACACACACACGCACACACACACACACACACATATATATATATATATATATATATATATATATATAAAGTAGACCCTCGTTAATTCAGACACTGATAATTCGGTCTACATCCGAGAATGCATATGTTTCCCCCTAAAGGAGTTTTCTTTGACGCCAATATTACATCCATTTTCTATGCCGATCGTTTTTGGCGGGCTTTTTTTAATTACATCGTTTGTCATTGTGATACGAGGTACACTTTAAACATATGTAGTATTATTCTTCAAATCATTTCTAGCAAAATCCCAGGAAGAGGTACTCGGAAGCTTGTAACACTATCACTGGCCAAGAAACTGGAGTTAATTTGCAAATTAGAAGCTGGAGCTACAGTAAAAAGTGTTTGTGAAGAGTACGGTGTGAAGAAACAGACTATGTCAGACATTCGAAAAGCTAAAGATAAACTCCTTGCTTTTTCGTTAAAATACAATACAACTGAAAGCCGTGAAAATTCATCTCTTGGAAGTAGAAAAAGGATGCGAGTTTCTAAGGATGAAAATGTTGAAGAAGCAGTAACAAAATGGTTTGTGCAGCAACGATCGTGCGGTGTAAACGTTCGTGGAATTGCCATTCAAGATGCTGCTCAAGAAAATTTGGCTAGACACATGGGAATTAATGATTTTAGTGCTAGTGATGGGTCGTTATGGCGGTTCAGAAATAGGCATGGACTTTGTAATAAAGTGTTGCATGGGGAAGCAGGCAGTGCGCCCGTCGAGGAAGTTGAGCCATTTAGGCAGAAGCTGAACAAACTGATTAAAGATAAGGGGGCTTTTAACCTCCCAAACTTACAATGCCGACGAAAGTAGTCTATTTTGGCGTTCTATCCCAAAAAATACGCAGGCTTTTAGAGATGAAAAAGATATTCATGGGGAGAAAATAAGCAAAGAAAGTTTTTCATTCTTGTGTTGCGCTAACGCCGATGGCCTACATCGCTTACCTCTTGTTGTGGTGGGTAAGTCTAAACGCCCGCGCGTTTTGAAAGACTGTATGAACCATCTTCCCGTTGTTTATTACAACTCGGTAAAGGCTTGGTTCAACATGGACATTTTCAAAGACTGGTTTTTTAAACATTTCTTACCAGCAGTGCGGAAATTCCAAGAAGCGCTAAAGATTTCTCCTAAAGATGTGAAGGCTTTGTTAATTTTAGATAATGCCCCTGCCCGCCCAAGTGAATCAAGCCTTGTTAGTCATGATGGGAAAATTAGAGTTCTGTTTTTGCCACCAATGTCACCTCCCTGATTCAGCCAATGGATCAGGGTGTAATTTATTCATGTAAGAGACTGTACCAGTGTAAATATCTTTATGAAATATTGCGTCATTCAAGATGAGAATGAGACTGATGATAGAAGAGGCGAGAAAACTAAAGCAAATATCAAGAACTATAACATAAAAGGGGCCATATTCAATATGCCAAATGCTTGGAAAGAGGTGAAAACAACAACATTGGCCAACGCATGGAAAAAAAACTTTTGTACATTAATGATGTTGAGAATAACTTTGAAAGTTTTGAGCCAACTGATTTTCATCGTCTATTTACAAGAGCAGGGGAACAAGTTTCTTTGGATGATGTAAGAGTGGCTAGAAGAAACAGACGGTGATCCAGGCCATCACGTTATGAATGATGAAGAAATAGCTGATGAAGTTCTTAAAGGTGACGCAGAACAAGTGGAAGATGATGAGGAAAAGGATTCTGATGTTCGAATTCCCAAACTTTCAGTGGTTAGAGATGCCCTTGACACAATTATTACTTACATAGACTTAACAGCAGACGAGGAGAGCAACCTGTTTTACCCACATTTTAGAAGTATGAGGGATATTATCATTCGAAAGCAACACAAACACGGAACGCAGTTAAAAATTGATTCTTTTTTCGAGCCAGTTGTCTCTTCTCAACCATCAACCATTCAATCTCCTGACTCTCCTCAACCATCAACAAGCTTTCAGTCTCCTGACTCGACTCAACCATCAACCAGTGATGACGAGTGATGTGAAGTTAACATTTTAAAAGAAACTCTTGAAGGTTTTTTATTTTTGTAATACGTAAAAACTTCTGATAAGAAAATTTTTGTTTTTGTTTTATAATAATTCTTGATTGAGTATCTTTCTTTGTTTTTTATATAAAAACTGTTATGTTATAAATAAATTCATAATTCAGTGTTAACGATAGTTTCATTTTCATACGTCTTTTGTTTTATTAGTTTATGATATGCGATCAGTTGTTCGGTCGCTGTAACTTACAATTTGACGAGTCTTAGTCATGTTTTGGTTTTCATAAAAACAAAAATAAATCTGATCGATTAAATCTAATTTACAGTGTATAACAGTATAGCTTTATGTTATGAATAAATTCTTTTGTTTTATTAGTTCATGCTATGCAATCAAGCTGTTCGGTTGCTGTAACTTACAAATTGACGAGTGTCATGTTTTGGTTTTCATAAAAAAAATAAATCTGATTAAATCTAATTTACAGTGTATAACAGTACAGCTTTGTTATGAATAAAATGACAATTTGTCTAATTGCAATTATTTTTCCTAACTATACAACCTGAGGTCCTTTACAATAGGAAGGTACTAGCGGCAGCTGGATAGGTCGTAAGCTTTCGAACAAGGGGTTCGGTAGTTAACTGCTTGTCCGACAGGCGCGCGCGCTTCGCGACTGGGAGGTAAACAAATCACTTTTGCTTTTGGCCCAAGCAAAAACTGCAGAGTGAGGGGTGGCATGAGGTGGGCTATGTGTAAAAAGACCTCAGGTTTGTATAGTTAGGAAAAATGCAATTTTAGACAAATTGTCCATTTGTTCCGACACGGCATACAAACCTTCGGTCCTTTTACAATAGGAAGACTCACTTCTTGTGGGAGGAATCTGAGTCTTTTGTGAACAGACTGGTGTTCGCCCAACCTTGGAAGCCTCCCTGTCGTAAGAGCGAGGGAGGGATCCAAGCCTCTGTCCGATTGATCGGGGTGTGCACCGCAGGATCAATGGTCAGACCTCTGGACCGAGTACTAAGAGAGAGGCAAGCGTATCTCTTCGTACCAGCAATGTAAGAACTTGTTCCTGTACAGGAGCAAATATAAAGTCATGGGTTTGACTCTTGTAGGCATCCACTTCCCCCCCTTGTAGAAGGAAGTGGTGGATATTCTGCTCCTATCCCTAGTGAAAGGGATAGGATGGGGCTCTGTCATATAGCTCACTGCATCTCGTCCTCATCCAGCGTAGTACGAGGGCGCCGCCTCTGCCCACAGGTAGAGGAGGAGGAAAAGATGGGAAGAAGAGAGCCAGTCACTCACTCACTCACACATCCATCCACACAGTCACACCAGGACTCGATGCTGTTTCAGCCTGCGAGGGTCTGGGTTAGCTACACAACTTGTTGAGCAGCCACCACGGGTCCCAAGGAAAAGGTATCCAAGGACCTGTGGGCAATATCCCGAAGGTAGAAGGACGTAAAGGTAGTCTGGTTAGACCAGACCCCTGCCTTCAGGACCTGCGCCACGGAGTTAAGTTCTTACGAAACGCCAACGAGGGGCCAATACTTCTGACTTCGTGAGCTCTCGGACGGGACGTACGGATGTCGTCACTACCATCAGCCTCATACGCCCTCCTGATGACCTCACGCAGCCAGAATGAAAGTGTTCTTGGATACTTCTTTCTTGGTGACCCCGGTGCTAACGAAGAGGCGTCGACACTCAGGCCTGAGGTGTCGAGTTCTCTCAGATAGCGCCGTAGCGCCCTCACAGGACAAAGCAGCATCTCATCCGCATCATTATCGGTGAAGTCCAATAGGGAGGGAATCGTGAATGACTCGAACCTGTCGTCAGGGATCGACGGTTTCTGAGTCTTCGCAACGAAGTTCGGGACGAAATCGAGCGTCACGGATCCCCATCCCCTGGAGTGTCGTACATCATAGGAAAGACCATGAAAGTTCCACCTACTCTCTTCGCCGATGCCAGGGCCAGCAAGAAGAGGGTCTTGAGGGTCAGATCCCTGTCTGACGACTCTCGGAGTGGCTCGAACGGCGTTCGAGTCAGACTCCTAAGGACGAGAGTCACATCCCACGCAGGGGGCCTGAGTTCCCTGGGTGGGCAAGACCTTTCGAAGCTCCTCATAAGCAAGGAGATCTCGAACGAGTTCGAGATGTCCAATCCCCTCAGTTTCAGGACGAGCGCCAAGGCGGCTCTGTATCCTTTGACTGTGGGGACTGGAGGAGCTTTCTCTCGCGGCGAAGAAAAACTAGGAAATCCGCTACCTGCTGAAGAAGTGGCTCTGAGAGGAGATAGACCCCGTCTACGACAACCAACCACAGAAGACGGCCCACTTCCCCTGGTACACAGCTGCAGAGGACTGACGGACGTTTCCAGCCATCTCTGTTGCTGCGCTACGAGAAAAGCCTCTCGTTCGCAAGAGATGGTAGGATAACAGCCAGCCGTGAAGACGTAGGGACTGGACTGCTCGGTGGTACCAGCTCGACGTGTGGCTGGGCGAGAAGGTTGTGCCAAGGGGGAATCTCTCTCGGTTCTCCTGCGAGAAGAGCCAGCAGGTCCGGATACCAAATGGCCTGTGGCCATTTGGGAGCCACCAGGATCATCCTGAGATTCGGGGTGACCAGTGCTCGACTGATCACCTTGCGAATTCAGGCTGAACGGGGGAAAGGCATAGACGAAGAGGTTGTCCCACGGTGTTGAAGAGCGTCCTCTGCAGCTGCCCATGGGTCCGGCACGGCCGAGAAGAACACCTGGAGCTTCCTGTTGTGCCGGGTGCGAACAGATCCACGACTGGTCGCCCCCACAGGTCGAAGAGCCTTTCCGCCACGTCCTGGGTGTAGAGACCATTCGGTCCCTATCACCTGATCCCGACGGCTGAGCGTGTCGCTACTACATTCCTCTCCCTGGAATGTAGCGTGCCGACAGCTCATTGAGTGTGCCCTCGGCCCACTCGTGCACCTGCCGAGTCAACTGGTACAACGGGAGAGACACTAGGCCCCCCTGTTTTGTTGACGTAGGCACCACCGTGGTGTTGTCGCACATCAACACCACTGAGTGTCCCATCAAGCGGTCCTGGAACTCTTGGAGAGCGAGGAACGCTGCCTTGAGTTCCAGTACATTGATGTGAAGGTGCTTGTCGTTCTCGTCCCACACTCCTGAAGTCAGCAACTCCTCCAGGTGTGCGCCCCATCCCTCGGGTCGATGCGTCTGAGAACAGCTGCATGTTCCGGGGGGGATGCGCGAGAGGCACTCCTCTTAAGAGGTTCCTGTCGTCCAGCCACCAGGCTAGGTCCTGCCTCACCTCCTGTGTCAGTGACACTGGAAAGGTTGGGGGATCCGTCGCCTGTGACCAACTCTCCTTTAGTCTCCACTGAAGAGACCGCAGGTGAAGACGCCCGTGAGGGACTAACTTCTCGAGTGACGACAGGTTCCGATCACGACTTGCATCGCTGGAGCTACCTGTTCCTGCCGAGACAGGAACTGGTTGGCTGCCTCCCTGAATCTGCTGATCCGCGAGTCTGCGGGGAAGACTCGCCCTGCTACCGTGTCGATCAGCATACCCAGGTACTTCATCCTCTGCTTGGGCTCGAGATCGGACTTTTCGAAGTTCACACGATCCCCAGATCGTGACAGAACTCGAGCAGTCAATCCCTGTCCTGTAGCAACTGCGAGCGGGAGCTCGCCAGGACTAACCAATCGTCGAGATACCTCATCAGACGTATCCCGTGCGAATGGGCCCAAGCAGACACCAGAGTGAACACTCGCGTGAACACCTGTGGGGCGGTTGAGAGACCGAAGCAAAGTGCCCTGAACTGGTACACCGACCGTCCCGTCGAGGATGAAGCGGAGGTACTTTCTGGAGGACTGATGAATGGGTATTTGGAAATACGCATCCTTCAAGTCCACTGAAAGCATGAAATCGTTCTCCCTGATGGAGTCGAGCACTGAGCGTGCCGTCTCCATCGTGAACCGGTCTGGCGAACAAACCGGTTCAGGGGGAGAGATCTATCACCGGGCGCCAGCCTCCCGTAGACTTTTCCACCAGGAAGAGTCGACTGTAAAAGCCCGGTGACTGATCCTGACGATTTCTACAGCTCTTCTTGCTCAGCATGTCTTTGATCTCCTGTCTCAATGCTACGTCCTTCGATGACCCTGGAACGTACGACTGCTGTTGGACCGGGTTGGAGGTGAGAGGTGGCCGAGATTCGAAGGGTAATAGATATCCCTCCCGAAGGACATCTACAATCCAGGTCTCGGCGCCGTAGCGCTGCCAAGTTGCCCAATGGCTGGCCAGGCACCCCCCCACTTCCGGCAGCAGGTGAGGGGGAACGCCGTCCCTAGCGTTTTCCCCCCTCCCCCCTTTCTTCGACTTCTTCCCAGAGCCTCCACGGGAGGAGGAGGGCTGGGAGGAGGGCTGGTTACGGCTCCCCTTGCTAGAAGTCGAAGAAGACAGAGTCTTTCCCCGGGGCTTCGACGCAGCTACCGTCTTAGCCACCGAGGAAGCGCTAGCCGAGCTCTTAGACTTGGCCGCAGTCCGAGGCTGCCCAGAAGCCTTCGAGACTGCCTGGTGAACCAGACGGTCACTGTCGTCAGTGCGCCGTCTGTCCACCGCAGCGTCCACCATCTCTCCTGGGAAGAGAGACGTTGGAACTCCGTAAAGGTCCGTTGCGAAGTCCCAACGCCGCCTCACGCCCGGCCGCCGCCCTGGAAAACCCGAGTAAGGACAGCGTCCCTTCGTCGGAGAACCAGGTTGGCCCACAGGTTCACCGTCTGGTGGGCAAGGAAGGAGATGGCTCTTCCTCCAGACTGGCAAAGTCTCCTGAAGGCCGAGTCATCTTCGGGAGAAATTCCCCCGGAGTTGGCTGCGACCTTAGATACTGTGAGGGACCACAGATCTAGCCAGGAGACGGCCTGGAAAGCTGCCATGGCGGTAGATTCCAGGCCGAGTGCCTCTTGCTGCGAGAACCACAGGTTCTCGGACAGGAGCTGCTGCAGAGACACACCCGGAGTCAGCCTGGCTAACTCCGGGTTCACCTGTTTGGGCGGCATCGGGTCTTCAGATGGCACGTAAAACCGCGCTGTCGCAGCAGAGGAGGTGAAGCTTCTTGCTCGACCTGCCAGACTTGAGCGAACCGTCTTGTCCGGAGACAAGCGATTCAACCTGGTCCGAGCACTGAGTCCGCAAGCTCGAACGCGGCAAACCCACCGTCGGTCTGGGTTCCCTCTTCGGGCCCCAGACGACTCGAGCCGGGACGTGGGCTCGGATGGTGGAGCGGCGATCCTTCCGCGAGGTCGTTGTGCTGACGAATCAGCGCAATAACCTCGGCAAAGTTCCTCTGGATCTCAGGAGTGACTGCGTCCTGCGGGATCGGACCGTCCAGTCCCTCAAACAGGAGCATCTCCCGAGACCCTCCTCCCTCAAGGGAGGAACAGCGACAGACCCCTCTCGGTCTCCTCCAAACCACCTGTGCGTACGACCTGGCTGGTCCGAGAACCGTGCCTGGTACGTACGACGACGTGGTGGGATCCTGAGGGCGCACCCCTCACGATCACTCTCAATACCTCGCCCCTCCCGGTGTAACCCGAGGAGGTTGAAGGTATGGGAGAGGCAGACCTGACGCTCCCTCCTCGCTCGCTGGCAGAACCAGCGGGCTTGGAAGACTGCAGGCGATCGCCAACCCGCGGTGGCGATCGAGCTGCAGACCTAGTCGAGCCGTCTCGCTGTGGAGAAACGGCTGGACCGAGAAACAGCGGCCCCGGTCTCGTGTGTCAGAGGAGCTGGTGCTGGTCGCCGTACCCGATCGCTCTCTGTGAGAGTGACGGTCAGGCGACCGGCGAGCTCCACTGTCACGGTGAGATCGGTGCGTATCCTCACGGTGCGTCAGTTCGCTGGTACCAGCCGTGGCTGGTGCCGGCGCACGGGGGGACCTCTTCCCAGCCTCAGCCCGTGGCAGGTCATGGACCGTCACGTCCGCCCGGGGTAGCCAGCTGCTCGCCGCGAGAGCGAGAGCTGGTCTGGTGAGAGTCGCGTGAGCGGCTGTCACCAGTCTTCCGCTCCGTGCCGTGAACCTGACGCTGAGCGGACTCAGAGGTCTGGTTCTTGGCTGTACGGCCGCTGTTAGGCGACCGTACACTCGGTACCTCTCGCGAACGAGAGGCCGAGACGGACCCTGCTGCTGTGGCCGAACCACTGACAGCAGGTGAGGAAGTGCCGGTGTTAGCCGGCACTCCTCTGGTCCCCGTAGTCTTCTTCCTTGCGGAAGAAGAGACGGGTCCCGCCCCTGCCCCCGAAGGAGCAGGGTGACCAGCGAAGAACCCCCCGTCTCACCAGAGCGAGACGGGCCCTTAGAAGTTCCCGAAGGAGACTTCTTAGGGGGGGGGGAGGCGACCTTCTTCTTCTTCTTTCGGCGGGGGAGCCTTAGAAGAAGAAGAAGAGGCGGCAGACGACGACGACGACGAAGAATACGATGAAGACGACGACGACACCTTCCTCCTCCTCTTCTTCTTCTTCGTCAACCTCCTCAGGACCGACGTCAGATCTGTCATCCAGAGCGGAGCCGGGCTGCTGTTGCCGAAGCAACAGGGCCCCGGACGCACCTGTCCGAACAGATCAGCATCGGGAGCAGCGGCGCCAGGAACAGGAACAACGTCAGCAGGTGCAGGCATCACAGGAACGGCAGAAGAGACAGCAGGAGCAGGTACAGGAACGGCAGCAGTGGTCAACGTCACGTCCGTGGACAGCAGCTGGGCAGGTACGGCAGGTACGGCAGACTGTGTAGGCGGTCCAGATGGGCGGACCAGCGGCACAGACGTCCTAGGTACCGGTGGGAGGTCCAGGGGCGAGCTCTTCGGGCACACGAAGTCCGGTCGCGGCAGCACGGCAAACCCAGGTGGCGGCATCACACTCCCCCGAGTTACGGCGACTGGCCCCTGCACCGATGTAGTGGGTGTCACAGAGACCGCGTGCTGGGTGTACACCAGGTGAGGAGGTGAAGCGTAAAGCCGGGTTGTAAGGGTCGT
>NC_061099.1:53179746-53274746 GCF_015104395.2 Macrobrachium nipponense | reverse complement strand
TCCTAGCCTGCCGTCGAAGAAGAGACTTTTGTCGGCGCTCTCCTCTGGAGCTGCATCTCCCTCCTTAGTCTCTCCGAGGAGTCAGCCTCAACCTCCTGTACTGTCAAGAGAGACTCCCTTCCCTCTGCATTGCAGCCCCTCAGAGCCCTCCCCTGTAGAGGCTCCTATCAACGCTGGCCAGGATTGTCCTCTTATCTGCCCGCCTTCAGGGATGCGGACTCCTCATGACACACCTCCTTCGAGAGCCAGGAGTGACTCTCATTGAACACCTCCTTCGGAGAGCAGGAGTGACTCCGAGGCAGTAGAGGCTCCCATCAGACGCGCCGATACGCGACTCTCCTTCAGTACCTGTTGGACCATCACTTGTAAGCTCCTCATATTTGTGCGATGCTCTGGCATGCACAAAGGAGCCTTCGCTGGATACACACTCCTCCTCAGTGCACAATACTATGGTATGCACACAGGAGCCTTTGTTGGAGGGGTCGCATTGACTCTCTCTCCTCTCAGGGTCAACGCGCGTCCCCCTTCTACACGTGTGTGCTGCTGCTATGCATTTGGAACACCTTCCTAATGCGAGCCATTATCTGTGTGCCTTGCAGCTCCTGCACAGTGCGCTCCAACAGCACGCGTGAATACACAAGCTTCTCTCTAGAAACGCTCACCTGTAGCGCACGTTGCCCAAAGCGCTGCTTCACTTCTGCCTCATCAGCAGCATAAGCACTCACTGGTACGTGCCATTGCACGCTCACTCAGTGTCGCCAGAGCGTTCATCTAAACACTCCCGCAGGCGCTCTCGGTATCCAGCATCATGCGCCACACACACTTCTTCAGGGTGCTCCTCTTCATCTTCCAAAAAGCAATCCAAAACATGCTTTTCACCTATCGAGCGTCATCGCTCTCCAGCACGTTCTAACTTGTGCCTTCCTCGGTGTTCTCATGCACGCCATTCGTCTACACGAGCTTTTGAGCATTCAGAACCTGTGCATGCCTGCACTGGCACACACTACGCCTCTTCATACTTGGCACCTAGAACCTTCTCCCTCTGCCTCTTTCAGTGTTTTGGCACGAAAAGCGGAGACGATCTGAATTTGAATACCCGTCCTCAAAGCTTCCATCATCTGCACCACCTACGGAGGTCCTATCTCCACCTTGAGATCCTTGTAAAGCTGCAACCCAGCCATCCCATAGGGAGTCATTGTTACTGTCATTAGCACACCCAGTTATATCTGAGTTTTGAAACAATACTAAAAATACATTCTACCAAGGTGGACGAGTTACTTCCCCCTCTACTGGGTAGAAGTAAAAAATCGCAACAACTGCTGCCTCAGAAATGAACTAGTAAAGATAGGGACACTTTCCTTCGCTGATGATGGGTTAGTTTTAGCAAGAAATATAGAAGATGCAAGAATAAATAAAGATTTTAATAGATATAGGAAATAAATGTGGGCTAGAAATAAATAAAGAGAAAAGGCAGCATCATTATTTTCAATATGAAGGATAAACCAGAAGAGATAGAGAATATAAAAGTGAGGGAGAACATAACATATTTAGGAATAAAGGTAAACGATTCTAGAAATCTGTTCAAGCTACAGAAAAAGGAAATGATGGATAAAGCACAGAAGTTAGCCAACCTAACCTATTCCGTGATAGAAAAAAGCTATAACAAAGTTCTAATAGGTAAAACATTCTGGAAAAAACATACAGCTCTACCATCAGTCTTATATGGAACCAATGTAGTTAATCTAACAGACACAGAAATAGAAAAATTGCAAAGAAAAAGGAATGGGGTTTATAGGAAAATATTAGGAGCATGTAGAAGTACAGTAGTAGCCACATTAAGGGGGGAGATAGGAGCATCTTCCATGAAAAATAGAATTAGGAGTGGAAAGATAAGCTATGTAAATAATTACTTTAAATGGACGGAAAGAGTTACTGAAGAAAATAATTACAAATATGCAAGAAAAGGAAAGAAATGTTGGGGGAAAAAACAGTGTAAAAGTACATGCATGAAATTAAAAATCACTTCAAAAGAAAATTGGAAGGAATGTCCAAACCAGAAAATAAAAGACAAAGCCAGAATCTGGGACACAGTGAAATGGAAAGAAGACTTGGAAAATAAATTGACTGTAAATATATCTAAAATGTGAAAAAGAAAGAAAATAAAAGAATGAAGAAATTTATGATAATTCTACTGTTCAATACTTCTCTTCAGAGCCAGAACCAACTCTCTTAATTAAAAAAAAAAAAAAAAAAAAAAAAAAAAAAAAAAAAAAAAAGAAGATCAAGGATTGCCTCGACCCATAACCATTCAAGCACATGAATGATTACTTGCTTGTCATGGATTTCGTCAGGTTGTATTTCTAGTAGATAAAGTCCCCAAAATTGTGGTAAGATACGTTAATTTGCTTTATAGTCCCTTTTGTTTTGTACCTTTTGATATAGCCAATGGCATCCTACCAGTTTTGTAGGGACATGTGGCAATAGCTTTAAAGGCATTAGCCTAAAGTGTTTTTCTTTTGTTTCAGTTATACTCATATAGCCAATGGCATCCTATCAGTTTTGTAGGACATGTGGCAATAGCTTTGAAGGCATTAGCCTAAAGTGTTTTTCTTTTCCGTTTGTTCAGTTATACTCAATATATGGCCCATGGTTTATAATTAAAGTAACTACAAAAAAGGACCATGGAATGTTACTGATACCCAATTTGAGAATCAACGCAGAACGGGGCTAAACTCAACACATAAATACAGAGCCACGTACTAACCCCAACACGAACAAGATAACACAATTCAGATAAGGAGTGATGAACCCAAGAATAGGAGCCTAACCTAACCTAAATAGAAGGCAACGTGGAAAATCTACAAATGAAGACAAAATGGAGCTTAATGAACAAGAGAAACATGAAGATCAACATCTAGGCCAAGATGAAGAGCAAGACTTGCATTTATTGAAACCTAGGCCTAGGCCTATGTCACCTAGTATGGGTAAACGTGTGAGATTGCAATCAGAAAGAGGCAAGATTTATAAGTATGATCTTCTGGTTGATGAATTCAAAAAACAAGAGAGATTGTTGTGCAAAATAAATAAGGAAGCAGATTTGGCACTTTCTAAAAATGATTGTAATGTAGGCATACTACAGGATGCTTCAAATAGAATTAGGGAATATTGACATAACTCTCTCCAAAGTGAAAGAATCAGAAATACCAGAGGTTGACATTGTACAGAGCTTTTTAGGAGTAATAATTACCAGGGAATATGCTATGAAAGTCACACTAGGTTAACAATGTTAAAAGAAAAAATAAAACATGAACAAGAAGATAAAATGTCAAAAGTCTCTCTCAAGTCAAAGTCTTCATCTAGTGTAATAGTAATTACATATATATAAACACATTTTACATATATGAAAATACTCCTATGACCCAAGTAGAGATCTAAAGTTACAAAGTCTTTCACAAAGATAGTAGAATAAAGCTTATCTCAGCATACATAACATACAGACAGACGAACATGCGACTAGGAAGTCACGTGTTACCTCTACAGGTGATAGGTCACCAGCTTCTCATAGGAAGGCGCTGTGACCTGTTTTACAAGACAATGATAATGATTACAGAGGCAAATGCAAACCAGGGCACTGCAAACATAGCACAGCAGTGTCTAGCTTGTGTCCTGTTATGAAGACATAACACTCCTATCTCGCCAGTGACCCCTTCATAACAGGACGCAAGCTAGATGCTGCCGTGCTATGTTTGCAGTGCCCTGGTTTGCATTTGCCTGTGTAATCATTATCATTGTCTTGTGAAACAGGTCACAGGGCCTTCCTATGAGAAGTTGGTGACCTATCACCTGCAGAGGTAACACGTGACTTCCTAGTCACATGTTAGTCTGTCTGTATGTTACGTATGCTGAGATAAGCTTTGTTCTACTATCTTTGTGAAAGACTTTGTAACTTTAGATCTCTACTTTTCTTCATCAAGAGCAATTCTCTGAAACTAACTCTTCCTATACTCCTGAGGTGTATTCTTAACCCTTAAACGCCGAAAAAATATTTTTTTCAAAAAATCACAGCGCGCTTAGTTTTCAAGATTAAGAGTTCATTTTTGGCTCCTTTTTTAGTCATTGCCTGAAGTTTTGTATGCAACCATCAGAAATGAAAAACAGTATCATTATCATATATAAATAATGCAATATATGATAGCGCAAAAACAAAATTTCATACATAATTGTATTCAAATCGCACTATGCGCAAAACGATTAAAGGTAAAGAGTTATTTTTT
Organism: Macrobrachium nipponense; assembly: GCF_015104395.2. Taxonomy (NCBI): domain Eukaryota; kingdom Metazoa; phylum Arthropoda; class Malacostraca; order Decapoda; family Palaemonidae; genus Macrobrachium; species Macrobrachium nipponense. The sequence continues at coordinate 53,270,472 of NC_061099.1, read as the reverse complement.
TTCGTTGTAATGTACACTAAATTGCGATCATTTTGGTATATGACACATTGTAAAACGATAAAAGCAACACGAGAAAATATCACAAAATAATGCATGGATTCGTAACGCGCAGACAAATATTTTTTCAAAAATTCACCATAAATCTAAATATTGTCCTAGAGACTTCCAATTTCTTTCAAAATGAAGACAAATAATTGAATATTACTATACTGTAAGAGTATTAGCTTACAATTGCAGTTTTCGACCATATCTGACGACTTAAAGTTGACCAATTGTCGAATTTTTTTATATATATTTTTTTCATATGCAATTATTTCGGAAATTAGAAAAGCTACAACCTTCAAATATTTTTTTATTTTACATGAAATTGCGCACATTTTCATATATAAAACTATGAAATGCCTAATATGAAACTGAGCAAATATTCCGAGAGAGCGACGTACGCATTTCGGAGATTTGTGGCGGAGAATCCGCGCGCGGAGGGAAGGAAAGTTTATTTGTTTTTAATTCATCATAAATCTAAATATTGTGCTAGAGACTTCGAATTTGTTTCAAGATGAAGATAAATGACTGAATATTACTAGACTGCAAGAGTTTTAGCTTGCAATTGCGTTTTTCGACCATTTCGGTAGCGTCAAAGTTGACAGAACATGGTTTTTTTTCTATTTAGCGTGATTTATATGCAAATATTTCGAAAATGAGAAAAGCTACAACCTTCAATTATTTTTAGTTGTATTCTACATGAAATTGCGCACATTTTCATATATAAAACTTTATGTAACGGCCAATTTAAAATGGTGCAAACATTACCACAAACGCACGTATGATTTTTTTTGGAAGAGTTACCGCGCGGACGAAAAGAAAAATTTTTTTTTCATAAATTCACCATAAATCGAAATATTGTGCTAGAGACTTCCAATTTGTTGCAAAATGAAGGTAAATGATTGAATATTACTAGAAATTAAGAGTTTTAGCTTACAATTGCGTTTTTCGACCATAGCGGTAGAGTCAAAGTTGACCGCAGGTTGAAAATTTGTCACTTATTTTATATATGATTTCAAAACTGATAAAAGCTACAACCATGGGTTGTTTTTAGTTGTATTGTGCATGAAATTGCGCACATTTCCATATTTAAAACTTTATGTAACGGCTAATTTTAAAATGGTGCAAACATTACCACAATCACATGTATGATTTTTTTCGGAAAGAGTTACCGCGCGGACGTAAGGAAAAAGATTTTTCATAAATTCACCATAAATCAAAATATTGTGCTAGACTTCCAATTTGTTGCAAAATGAAGGTAAATGATTGAATATTACTAAAATATAAGAGTTTTAGCTTACAATTGCGTTTTTCTACCATTTCAGTAGAGTCAAAGTTGACCGAAGGTTGAAATTTTGGCACTTATCGTTATTTATATGAAAATATCTCAAAACTGATAAAAGCTACAATCGTGAGTATTTTTTTTGTTGTATTCTACATAAAAATGCACACATTTTCATATATAATATTCCATGTAACGGCTAATTTAAAATGGTACAAAAATTATGTCAAAGTGACAAAATTTCAGAGATGTGTCACCGATACTTTTTAGTGCAAGAAAGAAATTCACGCTTGCCCGCCTGCGTAACGATTGTAAACAAAACACATTAATCCGTGAACTCACAGCATCCCCCAAGGCGTGTGATTCAAGAGTTTTTGGCTGGTAGGCCTATAAGTATTTTTCCCCGAATTTTAAAAAAAACTTTTGTATGACGACGTAAAATACGTCCAGTCAGCAACCCGAGAGACAAAAAATGTAGACATAAAATACGTCCACTCGGCGTTTAAGGGTTAATAAACTGTTAAGTTTGACACCGAGAGTTTGAGTCATCGCCTCTATACTTAAGAAGATACTAAATGGGAACTTAGAAAATCTCTCTGCATCGACGTCACTCCGACGAAATGGGAAGTAGACACAGAATACTTGCATATGACAGTCGCAAGCTATAACATTCAACGGGTCGCCTTCCTATACATAGGCGAGACCCGTATGTTGGTGGCAGTAGGACGTCTCTACGTCAACCGAAGCAAACGGAATCATCGAAAATGTAACATATCAAAAGTCAACAGAGGAAAGAGGATCTTCAATCAACAGAGGCAACTATAAGCATCCTACGAACACTAATAAATGTCCTTCATCGAGATGCATTCAAGAGGCTAAATCAACGTTTAGAGAACGACTTCAACACACATCTTCAAGAATCAAACCGGACGTGTTTGCAGCATCGGATCTTCAACGGGAAGCAAATCATTCTACAAACAAACAAAGCATGATCAGAAGGCGAGTCGATTATTATAAATTTAAGATTTACCAAGCCCAATGAGTCTAACTAGACTCTTACAGTGCTGGCCCGATAACATTTGGGAGGAAATTATTTAAAAAATACGCTCATAAAATGTTAAGTCTACAACAGGGAATGGTATGGAATGAAGTTCATGAATTATAATAAATTAATGATAAATGAGGAGGATTGTTAAGTGATATATGAAGTTGGAATTAAAAATGATATTGTCATGATGCAATAAAGTTTTATACATACTTACCTGACAGATATATACTTAGCTATAGACTCCGTCGTCTCCGACAGAATTTCAAATTTCGCGGCACACGCTACTGGTAGGTCAGGTGATCTACCGCCCTGCCCTGGGTGGCAGGACTAGGAACCATTCCCGTTTTCTAATGCTCTTCCACCTGTCTCCTGCGGGGAGGCTGGGTGGGCCATTAATCGTATATATCTGTCAGGTATGTATGTATAAAACTTTATTGTATCATGACAATATCATTTTTATACATTCAACTTCCCTGCCAGATATATACTTAGTTGATTAGCACCCATTGGTGGTGGGTAAGAGACAGCTAACTACTGAAATAGACAGGTAAACAACATATGTTGTAGGTATTAATAAACCTTGGTTCCTACCTTATTAGGCTGAAGACTTCGCGGCTACTGCCTAGGAGTCTGCTTAGCCTCAAGAGCCTCAGCGAGATATTGATCTATGGCTAAGAGTTCTTGTGGGTCTGCCAATGGGGTCTTATCCACTTACTTGGCAGAGCCTAAAGGCCTTTGTCATTGGGTGCTATTCCACTAACATGACAATACACCTTGTTCAAGGAGCACAACACCGATCCCGATCACCTGATCCTAACATCCGTGTTAGTTCTAAGATTGCAAGGAGTTATCCCCGAACTCCTTACAAACAACCAAAAACTCGAAACATAATTACACGTTCATTTATAACAAAATATAAAAAAAAAAAAATTTTGTTGTACCCCCCTACTAGCCATACATACCCTTGATCCCCTACCAGCAATGACACTATGCGCCCGTGCGACATCAGTGAGCTTGCTAATAGAAAACCAAGTACATCTCTGACAAGAGGGTTTATGTACGTTAAATATAAAATATTTTAAGGATCAGTCTTTGCTCCAAGACCCAGAACTGTATCTGCTGATACAAATGGACCTAGAGAGAAGCACTTCTCATAAGTCACTTTCACATCCTTCAGGTAATGAGACGCAAACACTGAATTGCACCTCCAATAAGTAGTCTCAAATGATATTTCTGAGACAGGGAAGAGTTGCGATTCACATTCTTTTGGAACGCCAGGGACGTTGCTACTGCCCTCACCTCATGGGTCTTAACCTTTAGAAGACCGAAGGATTCCTCCGAGCAGTTCTTGTGTGCATCAGTAATCACGCTTCTCACAAAGAAGGCCAAGGCGTTTTTGGACATGAGTCTTTTGGGGTTCTTCACAGCCACACCAAAGACCTTGTTGACATCCTCCCATCTGTTTCTTTCTCTCTAAATAAAATTTAAGAGCTCTCACTGGACAGAGAGACCTCTCTGTCTCTCTGCCTACGAGGTTAGATAGGCCTTTTACCTCAAAGCTTCTGGGCCAAGGTTTTGATGGGTTCTCGTTTTTCGCCAGAAACAATGTCTGGAACGAGCAGATAGCCGCATCTCCTTTGAATCCCACTGTGGAGTCCAGAGCGTGCAATTCGCTCGTCCTCTTGGCTGTAGCGAGACAACAGGAATAAGCATTTCCTAGTGACGTCGCGGAAGGAAGCCAGATGTAGAGGCTCGAATTTATCTGAGGTAAGGAATTTCAGGACCACGTACAGATTCCAACTAGGCGTTTCTAGGAGCTGCTGATTTTGAAGTTTCAAAGGACCGAATCAAATCATGTAGATCCTTGTTCTCTGCAATTTCTAGCCCTCGATTCCTGAATACTGAAGACAGCATGCTTCTGTATCCTTTGATTGTTGACACGGAAAGGTGCGATTCCTCTCTCAGAAAGAGGAGGAAAATCGGCAATGTTAACTATAGAGGTACTGGATAGGACAGCTTCTGACTCTTACACCACCTCCTAAAGACTTCCCACTTCGATTGGTATACTCTTCTCGTCGAAGATCTGCGGGCTTGAGCGATAGCGCCTGCAGCCTTGCGAGAAAAACCCCTCGCTCTGACAAGTCAAGCTTTCGATGAGTCGAAAGGCAGTCAGAGAGAGACCGGGGAGGTTGTGATGAAACCTCTCGAAGTGGGGTTGTCTGAGTAGATCTGCTCTGCTTGGAAGAGATCTGGGGAAGTCCACTATCCACTCCAGTACCCCTCCGTGAAACCATTCTTGGGCTGGCCAAAATGGGGCTATTAGGGTCAACTTCGTGCTCTTTGAAGCTACGAATTTCCTGAGTACTTCCCCCAGGATCTTGAACGGGGGAAAGGCGTAGGCGTCTGAGCCCGACCAATCCAGGAGAAACGCGTCTATTGCAAAGGCTCTTGGATCTTCCACTAGAGAGCAAAAGATCTCTACTCTTTTGGAGAGGAACGTCGCAAACAGGTCTATGTGAGGTCTCCCCCACAGGGACCAAAGACTTCGGCACACTTCTGCGTGTAGAGTCCACTCTGTGGGAAGGACCTGATTCCTCCTGCTTAGTCTGTCCGCTCTCACATTTTTTATCCTTGCACAAATCTTGGTGAGGAGAGTTATGCCTCTTTCCTCTGTCCAGGTTAACAGGTCTTTTGTTAACTGATAGAGGGAGAAAGAGTGCGTCCCTCCTTGCTTGCGTATGTAAGCCAGAGCCGTGGTGTTGTCCGAGTTTATCTGTATCACCCCCGCCTCTGACTATCTCCTCGAAGAACCTTAAGGCTAGGTGTATGGCCACTAGTTCTTTGCAATTGATGTGCCAGGACACCTGTTCCTTTGTCCAGGTGCCTGACACCTCCCTTGCTCCTAGCGTCGCTCCCCATCCCGACTCCGAAGCGTCGGAAAATACACTTGGTCTGGTTCTGCAGGGCAAGCGACATGCCTTCGTTCTTCTGAAGAGGAAGGATCCACCACTTCAAGTGATTTTTTATCTCTTGTGGAATCGGGAAGGTGTCTGAGAGTTGTCCCGTCTTCCAACTCCACACCCCTTTCAGGAAAAACTGAAGAGGGCGAAGGTGAAGCCTCCCCAGCCTCCCCAGAGAGAACTTTTCTAGCGAGGACAGAGTCCCTAAAGGCTCAGATAATCCCTCGCTGAACTGCTCTCTCTCTCTAAGAAGCTCGAGATTCTCGACAAACCTCGAGTGATTCTCTCTCGTGAAGGAAATACCCGAAAATCCCGAGAATCCATCTGAATCCCCAGATAGACCAAGTTCTGGCTGGGGATCAGTTGCGACTTCTCAAGGTTCACGAGTAAATCCCATCGATTCCTCTAAATCATCCTTTTCTTGTTTCTTAATAAGTCCCCTCCAAGCACTGAATCTCCGACTTGGCCCTGATCAGCCAGCGTTAAGTAGAGGGAGATGTTTATTCCCTCTAGGTGAAGCCATCTCGCTACATTCGCCATCAGGTTGGTGAAGACCTGTGGAGCTGTAGACAGGCCAAAACACAGAGCCCTGAATTGAAAAATCTTGTCTCCTATCATAAATCGAAGATATTTCTTTGACAAGTGGTGAATGGGAACGTGGAAATATGCATCTTGCAAGTCCAGAGAGACCATCCAATCTCCTGGACGAAGAGCTGACATTACTGAGGCGGACGTTTCCATACGGAACTTCTTTTTCTGAACAAAGCGGTTCAGAGCGCTTAACGTCCAGTACTGGTCTCCACCCCCCCGATGCCTTTGGTACTAGAAAAAGGCGATTGTAAATCCCGGGGAGTGTGGATCCTGCACAAGTTCGATGGCCTCCTTTTCCCACATTTGCTCTACCATTTGAAGGAGAGTCTTTCTCATCACAGGGTCTCTGTACCTCGCTGACAGTTCCCGAGGCGTAGAGGTTAGGGGAGGACTGTCCTCGAAGGGGATTACGTATCCTTTCTTTAGGACTGAAACTGACCAAGGGTCGGCTCCCCTTTTTGCCCAGGCTCCTGCAAAGTTCAGGAGTCTGGCGCCTACTGGTGCTTGGAGGATCATCAAGTCATTTTGTCTTCTTGAAAGGTCTGAAGGAAGACCTTCCTCTCTTATCAGCGCTCTTCTTTCTGGAAGGGGGACGAGCCGTTGCACCTCCACGAAAGGGCTGCTGAGGAGGACGAGAGTCCTTTTTTATTCGTAGACACCTACAGGACGACTCTTCTTGGATGTTTTGTACAAGTAGGTCTTTTGTCGCCTTCTCAGTTAGCGAGCGAGATACAGGTAGTGCTCGAGTTACGTATAAATTCGTTTTACGATAATCCGATGTTACGATGGGTTAGCAATTAATACTAAAAAAAAAAAAAAAAAAAAAAAACAAAAAAAAAAAAAAAAAAAAAGTTGAAAATGCGTATTTTAAATTTCGCGCACAAGCGAGCGCTGGCAGCAGCGTACTACGCTGTACGATATGTGGCCCGAGAGCGAGAGGCTGGCGTAGGTACAGCGGCAATGAGTTCGACCTCACTTGCGCTCGTTTTGAACCAAGAAACATTAGGTCGGTGTTCGTTTGTGATTTGAGAGTTTTTTTAAGTACCGAAAATTAAAACAAAAAAAAACTATGTCTGCCAAACAACCAAATAGGTGTCCTGCTGGTAGTGCAAAAAAGAAGAGGCAATCCATCACTTTGGAGCAGAAACTGAAAATAATAAACCAGCGTGAAGCGGGAAAGGCAGTCATGGTTATCGCACGTGACGAACGTTTATCGCAATCGACGGTAATCCACCATCCTCAAGGACAAGAAACGCGTAATGGATGCTGTAAAGGCATCTGCTTCATTCATTCACGGTTATATCAAAGAAGGAGGATAGGGCCTTTGGAAGAAATGGAGCAATTACTGGTCACGTGGATGGAGGATCAAATACAAAAGCGTATGCCGCTCACCCTCTTAACCATTCAGACAAAGGCGCGCATGCTTTTTGAAGAGCTGAAGAAGAATTATGATGATAACCACAACAAAAGTTTTGCAGCAAGTGCTGGATGGTTTCGTCGTTTCAAGAACCGCCATAATTTTCACAGTGTGAAAATTAGCGGTGAAGCAGCAAGCGCTGATGCCCGACGGGGTGGGGCCGCCTAAATAAATTTTAAGGATGTTTTAAACGAGATCGTCGTTAATGAAGGCTACTTACCAGAGCAAATCTTTAATGTTGACGAAACCGGACTTTATTGGAAACGTATGCCACAACGGTCCTACATCCACAAAGAAGCAACGGTGATGCCCGGTTTTAAGGCATACAAGGATCGATTGACTCTTCTGCTTGGGGGAAATGTGGCTGGGTATAAACTTAAGCCCTTTATGATTTATCACTCAGAAAATCCAAGGGCTTTAAAAAACATCGACAAGCAGACACTTCCTGTGCATTACCGTCATAATAAAAAGCTTGGATGACTGCAATATTGTTCGAGGACTGGTTCGTTCATTGCTTCATTCCGGAAGTGAAAGATTATTGTAGAAAAAATAACATCCCCTTCAAAATTCTTCTGATTCTCGACAATGCTCCTGGCCACCCTCAGCACATCGGAGATATTAACGAGAATGTAAAAGTTGTGTTTCTGCCACCAAACACAACTTCTCTCATACAACCCATGGATCAGGGTGCTGTGGCTACGTTCAAGGCGTATTATCTTCGGAACACGTTTGCGCAGGCTGTTCAGGCTACGGATAACGAGGAGAAAGATCTCAGAACTTTCTGGAAGAATTTAGTGTTCTTAACTCCATTATGAACATTGGAATGGGCGTGGGGAAGGAGTAAAGAAAGAGTGTATGAATGGGGTCTGGAAAAATCTGCTGAAAGTGTATGTGAACTCGTTTAAAGGTTTCGATCAGAATGAAGAAGAAGTGGAAATCAATAAAAAGATCTTGATACTGGGAAAAGTTTAGATTTAGAAATTGACGAGGAAGATATCCAAGAAACTTATAGATGTGCAAGATGTAGAGCTAACGGCAGAGGATTTAATTGCACTTGCAGAAGAGAAAAAAAAAGCAGAAGAGGAAGAAGAAATAAAAGAGCCGGAGCGAACGTTTACGACTAAAAAACTGGCAGAGGCGTTTGCTTTATTTGATCAAGGACTGAAACTTAAGTGAAATGGATGGGGACGAGGAACGGTTTGCCAAAGTTCAGAGGGCTCATCAAGACAGTGTTGCATGTTACCGATTAATTTATGAAGAACGAAAAAAACGCACTGTGCAACCTACAATGGATTTTTTCTTCAGAGACGACTCCAGTGCATTCCGCTTCCCCCCAGCCCTACCCCCTCACTTGAGACTCGATCCTGTACGTCTCGGAACAGTTGTTTCCTCGAGACACCTGAACTTACAGAAGAAGAAATTTTATCTGAGGAAGAGCGAATTGATGATCCTGCTGCTTTATCATCATCCTCCTCTTCCGATCTTTAGTTATGTAGCCATGAACAGCCTGACACCGATTCACGTATGCCGACAACGGACCGAATCTTGGTGAGAGTACCCTTTACGCTACAGTCTGATCCTTGTTCTTATTATTAAGTTTCTTTTTATACTTAATTATCATAAGTCAATCTGCATTGAAACACCCGAACTAGCTGATATTAATAATTACTATACCTTATATGTATAGGTATACTGTGTAGTGTAGGCTAATCTTCCATATATGTGTATATAGCCTAGCCTATATGGTACTGATTAACTTAGTGTAGGCTAGGCTATATCCGAGATACGATTTTCTCAACTTACGATGGGTTTTTCGGAACCTAACCCCATCGTAAGTAGGAGAATACCTGTATATCCTTCACTAACTGAGAAGGAACAGATGATCTGACAGAGGGGCGAACAATAACGCTGTCCTCTGGCTTGGAGAAACCGCTTTGGATAAAAGGGATCCATAAACTGATCTCTTCTTCAGAAGATCAGCAACAAATAGGGAAGCAACTTCTCCCGAACCGTCTTGTACTGCCTTGTCCATGCAAGACAGGACGCTATGGAGAATCTCTGGGTTCTTAAGAAACTCCGGGTCTTTAGACTTATTAGCCAGAACTCCGAGAGACCAATCCAGAAAATTGAACACCTCTAAAGTGACGAAAGTCCCTTTAGAAAGTGGTTCAACTCTGAAATGCTCCACGTAGATCTGACCGATCCTAAAGAGTGACGTCTGGAGGCATCCACTAGATTGGCAAAGTCCGTGTCTGCCGATGCAGGAAGAGAAAGACCCATAGTCTCTCCTGTCCCGTACCAAATACCTCTCTTTCCATGGAGTTTGGAAGGAGGCATGCAGAATACTGTCTTTCCCAACTCTTTCTTAGTGCCCATCCAAGAATCCAAAGATTGGAGGGCCTTCTTCATGGAAATCGCAGGTTTCATTTTCAGAAAGGCCGAGGATTTCACAGTAGCCGAACTCGAAAAGAGAGAACGAGGAGAAGGAGGAGCCGCTGGACTAAGAGAGTCTCCAAACTCTTGTAGTAACAAGGAGGCTAAGATCTTATAGTTTGAGTGTCCTTCATTTGTAGGAAGCTCGTCATCAGACAACTCGTCCAAACCCCGATCCGACGAAGGAGAAAGCTTTCGTTTGGAGGAAGAGTCTTTCCAAGACCTCCTACGATCTGAAGGAGAGGAGCTTCTGTTTGGAGAAGAGTCATAAATTCCAGATATGAGTCTATTCGTATCTTGCCTCATGGAAGAACTCCTGACTCCTGCCTCTTGCCTGGGTGACTCCTCACTCCTGGCTCTTGGCTCCTGCCTGCTGGGAGACTCTTCGCTCCTGGCTCTTGGCTCCTGCCTCCTGGGTGACTCCTCACTCCTGGCCGGTGCCAGACGCCTGATCGGCTCCCTCCGTGAGGTTGACTCCACGTTCTTACTAGGAGCCTCACCTCGAGTAGGAGCATCGATCCTGGCGGCAGGTACCTCCACACGTCTGGAGGACCTTTTGATAGGAAGGGAAGTGTCTTTCCTTCTAGGAGGCTCCTTAGAAAGCACTCCTACTAAAGACAATATCTGCTCCTCCATGGAAACCAGAAACCTCTTAGTAACCTCCTCTTTATCCTCTTCGGGAGGAGGAGAAGGAGGGGAGGAGTCCATGGGCTCCACCTCCTGACTCCTTCTAACTCTGGGTGACAGAATGGCTCTTTTTGCCTTCTTAACTCCCGAAGGAGACTCCTCAGGGAAGTTTTCCGGGCTCGAGTCAATAGTCGGAGCCTTCCAACTCCTCTTCAGTGGTCGCGAGCGATCCGAATCCCTCCAATCACGTCTAGGAGACGAAGATCCCGACGAAGAAAAACAATCACGCAGGACGCTTTTACAATAGCGATCCCTGGCAGTCTGGGGTGTCACAGAAACCGCCGAAGGGACACCTGATCGGTGGGGATTCTCCACAACCTCCTTTCGGTTTTTGACATTCCTTCTCCTCTGGGCATGTGAGCTTGGAAGAGGTCTAGACCTAGGAGCGTTGCGGAGACGACCAGATGCCCCCTCCCACTACACTGGGGACACTCACATCACTGTCCACTGAAAAATCACTAGCCTTACCTTGCAGGGCAGCCATTTTGTTTTCCATTAACTTGAAGGCCGCTTTTAGATCCGCAAGTTCTTTCGCTGAATCTACAGGTTCTGCAATAGGAGAAGGGGCTGAAAATGAAGGAGAAGTAGCAATACTTACCCTTGGGGAAGATCCCAAGCTAGGAATTAGTTCATTAGATCTCGAACTACTTAAACTTCTAGAAGAAGCTTTCCTCACTCTCTCTTTCTAACTTTTTCAAATAATTAGTTAGATTCTTCCACTCATTCTCACTCATTCATTCTCACATTCCTTGCAAGTATTAGTGAAAGAACATTCATACTCCCTGCAACCCTTGCATACAGTGTGAGGGTCTACCGAAGCTTTCGGCAACCTCACCTTACAGCCTACATTCACACGTCTCACAACCATTCCAGCGTCAGACATTTTAAAGAAAAATCCAAATCAAGTCCACAAAAACGTCCACAAAAGCGTATGCCAATCCAACAATCCAGATAAGTCACCAAAAAGTCATCAAGAAGATCAATTGCCGGTGAAAAAAGAAAAACCAATCGAGAGGAACCAACAACAATGTTGACGGTCCGGACGACAGAAGAATTCTGATTAGAAAACGGGAATGGTTCCTAGTCCTGCCACCCAGGGCAGGGCGGTAGATCACCTGACCTACCAGTAGTGTGTGCCGCGAAATTTGAAATTCTGTCGGGAACGACGGAGTCTATAGCTAAGTATATATCTGGCAGGGAAGTTGAATGTATAAAAATATGAATTGAACTTATATAAGACTGAAATAGATAAAAATGACAAAAGTCATCTATTTTAGTTGGGTATATGTTAAATCTTATTAATCAAATTAGTCTTTTTTTAAATATTAATACTCTATATAAAGAAAAATGATCTGACAGATAGTATTTCTGATAATGATATATTGCCTAAATATAAATTTCTTTCCCTATTAAAAATTAGGCATTCACATAAAATATGCTTGACTGTTAAAATTGTATTGCAGCTATTGCAATGAAGGATGTTCCCTTGTGGAGTATCGTTAAATACTCGTGAGTTAATCTTGTGTGGCCTATGCGTAATCTTGTTAATATTACTTCAGCTCGTTTTTCATTTTGTACTGATGTATTCCACAAGTCTACATTATGTTTGATGAACTTTAATTTATTGGTGTCTGCTTCACTATCCCAAAGATTTTGCCATTTTATTTTTATGCACTGCTTTACTGAGTTTATATAATCTGTAGCAGGCAATTTACTGTCAAACATTGGTGAATTTATCCCAGACTTGGCCTTTTCATTACCTTGGATTCCAACATGGGCAGGAATCCAGCGTATTTCAATGTTAACCCCATGTGAATATAATTTATTGATTATTTGTTTAATTTCCTTTACTAAAGGGTTCTTGTGTGAGTAACTTTTGAGGGATTCAATTGCACTTCTTGAGTCAGAATAAATTACAAATTTGGTATTCAGTTTATCATTTGACAATTTTATCTGACTGATTGCCAATATAATTGCTGTTAATTCAGCAGTAAGGACAGTTGCTTCAATTGCCAATGAATTCTGACTTATTTTGCATGATGACACTGCAGCACAACCAACTCCTGCAGAAGATTTGGATCCATCAGTGTAGTGTATATTGCTTTATGTGGGCCTTTACTTCGAATGTGTTCTAATGTACAGGCGGTCCCCGGGTTACGACGGTTCCGGCTTACGACGTTCCGAGGTTACGACGCTTTTTCTTAAATATTCAATGGAAAATCCATCCTGGGTTACGACGCTTATTCCGAGGTTACGACGCTGACGCTTCCGACGCTCCGAGTTAACGACGCTTTTAAAAAACGCATGCTATGATAAAAATCCTTTATAGTTTAGCACAGTATATAATAAAAATATGTTTTTGGTTACATTACAACAAAAATTTTTGAGGAGTTATGATGGATTTTTGACACTTTTTTTCGTATTTTTTGAATTTTTTTTAGTGACGCCGCATATGCGGAACTAGTTTGCTGGCGAATGAATACACTAGCTTGGGATGCGCAGTTTAAAACAGTCCAAAAGCGCAAATAATGAAAAATCATTGCTTGTTCCCAGTACATAATTAAAAAAACTAAGTTTCTGGTTAGATTACAACACAAATTCCAAGGTTACGACGTTTTATTTGTTATGCTTTTTAACGATACCTCATATGCAGAACTAGTTTTTGAGCGGAGGTGCATAAATTAATTAACGCTATTAAACTGTATGGTAAATTGACCGAACAACGACCTCGGACGGTTGAGGACGCTAAGCGTAACAATACGAAAGGACGCCACTTCAATCGCGTGTCTGCCTGAAGTTCAGTCGGTTGTGTGCTAAGATGTTGCTGAAATTCCTTGCCATTTTCGCAAATTTACAATGGCTCCTAAACGCCAAAGTACTTCCTCCGATGATAGTTCATCCAAGAAGAGGAAGGTCATCACGATGGAGGTCAAATATGACGTGGTAAAGCGTTCGGAGAAGGGAGAAACTATCACCGAAATAGGCCGTTCTTTAGGCTTGAGCAGGACCACGGTGGTAACCATTGTGAAGGACAAGGAACGTATTCTGAAGCATGTTAAGGATGCTGCACCGATGAAGTCAACGGTGATAAACGAGAAGCAACGTAGCCAGAGCATTGTTGAAATGGAGAAATTGCTCATGATCTGGCTGGAGGACCAGAACCAGCGACGTGTTCCGGTGAGCTTAAGTGTGATCCAGGAGAAGGCTTGAGCGCTGCATGAGGCAGTAGTGAAAAAGTTTGCGAAGGCAGTGCTGGTGGTGAATTTTCCGCGAGTAGAGGTTGGTTTAACCGTTTTAAGGCTCGTGCAAATTTGCATAATGTGAGAAGGCTGTAAGGTGAAGCTGCAAATTTGCATAATGTGAAGCTGCAAGGTGAAGCTGCTAGTGCTGATAGCGAAGCAGCAGAAAATTTTCCAGGTGGTTTGGCTGAGATAATTAAGGATGGTGGTTACACGGCTGACCAAGTCTTTAATGTGGATGAGACTGGATTATTTTGGAAAAGAATGCCAAATCGAACGTACCTTTCCAAGGAGGAGAAGTCAGCACCAGGCCATAAAGCTGGAAAGGAGCGACTGACTTTGCTGTTTGGGTCCAATGCAAGTGGCGATTTGAAACTGAAGCCCTTGCTGGTGTATTTGGCCGAGAATCCCAGGGCATTCAAGGGCATTTTCAAGAGTCAACTCCCTGTGATTTGGAAATCAAACAAGAAGGCTTGGGTTACCTTGATGGGTCTTCGAAGATTGGTTCAATGACCATTTCGTGCCAGCAGTGGAGCGGTATTTGACTTCGAAGGGTCTGCCTTTTAAGGCCCTCTTAGTCCTGGACAATGCCCCTGGTCACCCTTCAAATTTGAGCGACATGCACCCTAATGTGAAGGTGGTGTACCTCCCACCCAATACCACATCGCTGATACAGCCAATGGACCAGGGAGTATAGCTCATTTCAATGCTTACTACCTAGAAGGACCATACGTTTTGATTTGAGGGCCATAGAAGCTAACAAGGAGTTGACACTGAAGCAATTCTGGAAGGAAGGGCTACAACATTGCTGATGCAGTGAAAAATATTGCAAGTGCTTGGGACGAGGTGTGAAGACGACCACTTTAAATGGGGCCTGGAAGAAACTGTGTCCACAGTTTGTGCACAGTTTTGAAGGCTTTGACCAGGCAGAAGACGTCGAGACTGTGACGAGGAAGATCGTAGGGCTAAGCAAGAGGCTGAAACTAGATCTTGAACCTGATGATGTAACAGAGCTGCTGGCTTCCCATGGAGAGGAATTGTCTGCAGAGGACTTACTTGAACTTGAACAACAATGATTGAGGAAGAGGCGGCGGCACCAGAGCCAAAACCCAGGTCATTAACTGTGAAAGGCTTGTCAGAGGGTTTTACTCATCTGGAGAGAGCCTTGGCTTCTTTTGAGGCAGAAGACCCTAACGTTGCTAGTTTGACAAAATAAAACGTGGAATGTTAGACTTAGTAACTTTCTACAAGGAGACCCTGAAGGAGAAGCAGACGAAGAGAAGTGTGCAGTCCAGGCTTGACACTTTCTTTCACAAGTCTCCAGTACCACCACCTCCCACTCCTAGTCCTGGTAAGGAATTCTGAACTGTTTTACTAATTTATGTGTTTACATAGTGTACATATAAAATGTGTTAATTTTTTAATGTAACAACTAAATGTAAGAGTAAATTGTAACTTCATTAATTTTCATCATTTGTAATTCTATTGCAGAAGTGGTGACAGTTCCAGATTTCCCCCTGTACTACCCTGTGGTACAGTTTCCAGATCTCCCTGTACTACCTGTGACAGTTCCAGATCTCCCTGTACTACCCTGTGACAGTTCCAGATCCCCCTGTACCTGGACCCTCTGTAGCAGCCCGCCCACCTGTACGTGTACAATCAGGTAAGCAATTTCATTTTTCTCATTTTCATGTTGGAAATTGTTTACACCCTACATACATACGTACACTAACTTACATAGTGGTACAATGTGTTTGATGTTGCATAACCTTATTATTTTTTTTTTCATTTCAGACCCCTTTGATAGTGACAGCGACCCAGATGACCCTGAGCCTTTCCATGGTTTTGATGCCTCGCCTATTCATCAGGTAAGGAATCCTTAACAAATTTGTATAAAATGTTTTATAAATTGCTAATAAATATTTTATTAAAAGTGTACATATGCGACAATTACATCCACCTTATATATTTATTACCCTATCATTCTTTCCAGATCTAGATGTTCCCTCATCAGTTGATACGAGTAGTATCACCTCTCCAGAGCCCAAATCAGTTGATACGAGTAGTTATCACCTCTCCCATTCCTTCAGGTAAAAGAATTCTTCATTTTTATATTGTACATACGTATTACACACTACATATGTCAAACGTAATTTAACATTTGTCAGTAGTTTACAGTAGTAACTCTAATCATTTATATATTTTTTATCATTCCAGACTCCCAAGCACCTGCCCATCCTACTCCATAGCCCAGCCACCCACTCATCTACCATATGCCCATCCCAGTAAGCAAGCCAACCACTAGAATTTGGTAAGGACATTTTTTTTTATTAATGTTTTAATATTACATATGTAATAACCATGTTATGTATGTAACATACATACTATAATCATATGTATTACATTATCATTCCAGACTGGCATGCACCTGTGACTTACATAAACCAGACCTCTACATAGCCTACATGTCTTCATTTTGCTGAAGGTAAGGAATTCTCAGTTGTGTTTAATGTTTGCATACGTACAATAAATTTTGTACACCTAAGTGGTTACATACTGTCCTTTAATATTAATTCTTCATTCCAGACTGCCCATCATCCTAGCCTGTTATCTGTGATAAAGCACACTGAAGTTAAGTTGGAATGCATCCTTATCATGAATGCTCTACACCTCCACCTCCATCTCCCACAACCTAGGTAACAGCTTTGAGACTCACTAAAAGTTGGTAAGTTATGTAAGGAATTTCTAAATTAAGTTTTTATACTACATGTTATATGTGATATTGAAACCACTGTATGGTGCATATTACTGTATGTAACTTACTCTGCATAGAGGACTTACTGACAAAATTATTTTTTGTACATTCCAGAGTCCCCTGAATGATGTAGGCTATGGGGCCACATAAGACTTTGTCCATCCAGGGTTACATTGAACGACAACTTTAAACTAAAAGTAAGGAATTAACATACATTAACTCTTTTAGTACTCTTGATATATCTACAGTAATTAACATATTGCATTCACAACTTTCTGTAGTGTATATTTTGTACACTAATTTTGTTACTTTTTCCTTCCAGAACCAACATTTTTCACACAACTCCAGGTTGTTACTAACAAATTACTACAAGTGTCATCAAGGGATAACTACAAGTAGAAGCACCATTTTTGGATGGAAAAAACCCTTCAGGAAAGTATACGTATCACATGTAACATGTAGTGTAACAAAGTATGAACAGTAGGTTTTTACATACAGTAGTATTACATACGTACATAACTTTTTTTTACAGGAATTTCCAACCAAGTTTGATTATGTACATACATGTTATAAACCACTGTACGTATGGTTACTGTATGTAACTTACTAAACATACATACATGACTTAACTTTGATACTTTTTTGGTACATTCCAGAAAACCAGGACCCCCTCCATGATGCAGGCTATGGGGCCACATAAAACTTTGTCCAGGGTTACTACATAACATAGCACGACAACTGTAAACTATGTACTACTGTACTAAAGGTAAGGAATTATAACATAGTAGTAAACATACATTAAGTAAGTTTTATACGTACATACTAAAAAAAAGTTACCAAGATCTCTCACATGGGATAAGTGATCAAGGTCCCTCATGGAATTACATAATGTACACTCCCTGCTGAACAGGGGGTGTAGACCAATCATTTACAACATGCATAGTACCAGTTGATATTAAACCACTGTATGGTGCATATACTGTATGTAACTTACTATGCATAGAGTACTTACTGACAAAATTATTTTTTGTACATTCCAGAACCCCCTGAATGATGTAGGCTATGGGGCACATAAGACTTTGTGCATCCAGGGTTACATAGCACGACAACTTTAAACTAAAGGTAAGGAATTAAATTAACATTACATTAACTAAGTTTTAATACATGTTATATATGTGATTATTAAACCACTGTATGGTGGCATGATTAGCTGTATGTAACTTACTATGCATAGAGTACTTACTGACATACTAATTATTTTTTGTACATTCCAGAACCCCCTGAATGATGTAGGCTATGGGGCCACATAAGACTTTGTGCATCCAGGGTTACATAGCATGACAACTTTAAACTAAAAGTAAGGAATTAATTCACATACATTAACTTTTTTACTCTTGATATAACTCAAAGTAAGGAATTATAAACTAAAAGTAAGGAATTAATTAACATACATTAACTCTTTTACTCTTGATATCTATAATTTACATATTGCATTCAGGACTTTGTGTAGTATTTTGTACTAATTGTGTTATACTTTTACCTTCCAGAGCTACCAGACTGGGATTTTAGTGTACTCCAGGATCTACCAAAGGATTACTAGTGTACGTGTATAATAGTGTTTAGTGTATAATCTAACCTAAGGATTAAGTGTAGTACATTGTGCTTTATAGTGTCACAAGAGTTTAAATAAAGATAAAAGAATTATACCTTCAAGAACCATCCTTTGCCATTGAAATAACCACACTACACATCATGCAATACTTGCATGTCACACAGGTAAGGTCTCTCTAACTTTTTCTTAGTTTAAGGCATATTTCCAAGTGTCGTTCCGGCTTACGACGATTTTCGGCTTACGACGCGCCTCAAGAAAGGAACCCCCGTCGTAACCCGGGGACTGCCTGTATACTGTTTATAGCGATCTGAAGTATAATCTGGCTTTTTTGACAGATGATAAAGGTTAGAACATACTCTGATTTTCTTCATCATTCATGGAGGTGGAGAATTTGAGGGTGGGAGTATATTTACTCTAACACCAATAGATTCCAAGAACCTATTAGCTCTTATTGGAAAAGGTGGTTCGTGATTACTAATAAATATATTTCGCATGGCAAATAGTTTTTTTGTGGGGAAATCAGTGGACATTATCTTTAAAGCACTTCTCATTGTTACAAGGTCACGATGTAAGGATAATGGGAGGCGAGTCGAGATATCGGTCAACCGCGGAGCAAGGCGAGGCTGTTACGTCATCAAAACACTACGACCTTCCTCTTAAATACGCAGCTAAGTACAATTCTTTATTCATTCTGGTGTGTGTCAGTGAAGTGCTCTCCATACACAAGTCGATCGTCCAATATTCCTGGGGGCGAGTTATACGTAATCTTAATCTTCCTTCATTGCACGCATCTATCTTCAACTATGGATTCTCGCCCTGCAGGCCTTTTTTATCTTTGTTGCTAATTCCTTTTTCTTCCAGAAGTTCTCCGGAAATATCTATAATATCTGTTTTTAATCTTATCATTTTGGGGGACTGTTATTATCTGCAACACTTTTTTTTATTCTATATTGCATATGCGTTTACTCAGTGGACGAGTGTATTCATATAGATATTTTGATAGGATTGCAAGGAATCATAGTGATAAGAAAAAAGCAAAAGTAATCATGGCTACCACAGCTGCTGCTAGCTCTCCCGCACCCAGTAACCCCAATCCTGTTGTGACATTGGTGAGTGCGCGATCTGCAATTGCTCCATTTCAAGGTCGGGTCGAAGTGTTGAGTCTTGGATCTCGTCAGTAGATGCTCATTTAAACGCAAAATGCATCACTGACCCATCTGTACAATTACAGGAAGCTAAAAGTTTCATTGACTTTGCTAAAGGAGATGCAGGTTCGTACCTGAGAGGAGTCTCTTTCCAAGAGGCGGTTTAACACATGGGATGAATTTAAAATTAGGTTACGTGCCACATATGGCGGTGACGAAGCCATAGACGTAGTTTTAGCTTCAAGGAACATCCTTAATCAGGCCTCCATGACTCGGCTTAATGTTGTAGAGAGGGCGGCACTAATTGCTGACCGACTAAATTAATATCAGGATAGTTTGCGTAATTCCACTTGGGTTACGAGAGGCAATATTGCCGTGAAAGATTTTATCAGGCTCACATATTTAACTTGCATAACAGTTATGTTGCCCGAAGCTTTAGTACGGTGTTTTGACAAGAAGCTAACGCCCGACAGTACGGAACTAGACGTGTATCAACATAAAAAAGCACGTCTAAGTGAACTGATCTCGATCCCTTGCTTACACAAGTTTTTGCAAAAAATGAAAGTACACCACAACAAGTAAACATAGACAATAATAATGCAGCAGGGGTAACTTGTTACAATTGTAAGCAATCAGGCCACATGATTGGGGACTGTAGAACGCGTTATTGTTCAATTCATAACAGCTCCACTCATTCATACAATCGTTGCTTCTCACGTAACCAACAACAATGCTAAAAACACGCAAACCGTTGCCAATGATAAGAAGAAGAAGAATCCTCAGTACTATAAGAAGAAACAGGCGAACAGCAACGCTGTTCAAAATCATAAAGAAACAAATCATGCTTCAGGTAACTGTTCTCGGGCCGTCGAACCCGAACTCACAGAGTCAGCCGAATTTTCTGAGTGTGCAAAGCAAAGCAAATATCACGCAATTAACTCCAGCGGGGGAATCAAATAAATTTAATCATTAACAAGATCATTGCGAAGATTTTCCTATGAACCACACGACCGAATCCAAAAAATCGGTGCAGGTCCCCGTAGACTTCCAGCAGATACATGCTATCATAAGTAAAGCTGAATTACATCCTACATTGAATGCCATAAATTTAGAGCACCGACCCTTCACACTTTTTTTATTCCGATAGTCCACGTAATATCATGGATCTGCAGACTCATCACATGTTCGTTTTCGAACTTCCCTATACAGAAGTCCGGAGTGAGGCTCTCGGGTATTGGAAAATAATGAATTAAATGTAGTAGGAGTAACTCATATTCAGTACAAGGTCGGTAAGCGCACCTTTACCGATACCTTTATCATTGTACAAAATATTGATATGTACCCATCTGCAATTATAGGATACCTGTCTACGGGCATTCAAAACATTACCTTAGCCCCTGCAAAACACAGCGTGTATATCAAAGGAAAATTCTATAAGTCTTCTAACACCTTAAAATCAGTTTTGGACAAAACAGAGACAAACCACCAAACAGTAACGTACATTGAGGAACCAATCACTTGTCTCATGAATCAAGACATTATCCAAGCGACCCAACAGAATTCTTGCACACCTGTAATAGCAGCTTGCACGCAAACTCTCGAGCCGAACGTAACTTCGAATATATTAGTGAGTATAAAGAAAACTTTGCCGGGATCTGAAATGTTAATCCTTTCCGATACTCTGAAAACTAACGGATTGTCCGTAACACAAGCAATATACACTGTTGACTCACAACAACAAGTTAACATTCAAGTCTGTAATAATTTGAATACCACTTTAGTGATCCAAAAAAATCAACACATCCTGGATGTGGAAGTTTATAAATATCGCATTCGTACCGTTGCTGAAATTAATCACGCTCAATCAGTTGCGGATGAATCCCTTCTGCAATCTATTAAAAGTAAAATCAATAAAGACATTCAAGAAGAGGAGATTCAGCAGAAATTTCTTGATCTTTTAACTGAATATCAATGATGTTTTCTCCACTACCGAGAGATCCTTGGGAAAAACGGATGTCATAGAACACCAAAATAAGGTTAAAAGACAAGCAGAAAGTCATCTATATACCTTCATACCGACTCCCTATGAAATTCCAGAATGAGATAAATGAAGTAGGTAAAATGTTAGGAGGAGGAGTCATTAAGAAATCGAACAGCCCTTATAATTTCCCCTTAATCGTCGTACCGAAAAAAGATCGAACCTGGCGTATCTGCGTAGATTTCCGTCGCTTAAATGAGGAAACTATTCCCGATCGATTCCCTGTGCCGTACTGATGATATTTTATCTTTGTTAGGACAGAACAAATATTTTACCAGATTGGACTTACTTAAAAGGCTTTCACCAGAATACCTTTAGAAGAAGAGTACCCCATACACTGCCTTCAGCACAGCCAGGGGACATTATGAATTTTACGTATGCCTTTTGGTTTACGTTGCGCCCCAATTACATTCACTAGAATGATTAATACGTATAGTGTTTGGAGACTTGTTAGGGGATATCCTACATGCCTATATGGACAACCTTGTAATCTTTTCTAATACCTTAGAAGAACATCAACGTAAACTAGAGCTAGTGCTACAAAGACTAAGGCAGCATAACCTAAGGGTAAAGATAACCAAGTGTGAATTTTTCAAAACAGAACTAGTCTATTTAGGTTTTACGGTGTCTAGTCAAGGTCTTAAAGTAGTCCACGATAAGGAGTCAGCTATCCGTAACTTTCCGATACCTACTAACGTCAATTTTTAGGCTGTAGTGGGTATTACCGCCATTTCATACACAATTATACTCAATTATAGCCGCTCCTCTAACCAATCTTACGAAGAAGGGCGTAGATTATGTAGTTCACCTATATTAAAATTTCCTGACTTCAGTAAGGAATTCCTTACTGCAACAAATGCCTCAGACCTACTGAAAGTAAATATGCAGTAATAGATAAGGAAGGGCTAGCTATTGTTAACTCACTAGTGCATTTTTAAGTTCATAATATAACGGCTATCCTGTCAAGGTTCTACGGCTCTAAGCCCCTCACCGACTTCTTTAAAGGCTTTTGTCACAGTCCCAAAAGAACTCGGTGGATATGATCATTCAAGACTTAGGCGCAAGGATCTGATATCTACCTGGGAAAGCAAATATCATTGCTGACGCATTATCACGCAACCCCGTGCCATCTTATACGGAGCCATTAGCTGAACTAGTCGATATATCAACATCCGTGCCTATTGTTAAGACTGTATCTGAACAGGAAGACACGGGTTGGAGTGCTGAACTAATACAGACTGAACAAAGAAAAGATCAGCAGTTAAAAAGTTAAAAGAAAATAATAGATGCTTTGAACGGGAATCCTAAGGAGAAGGAATATGTGAAGTAAACGCAGCAGAATGATATAATTAAGGATATTCTGTGTAGGTCCGTGACAAGGAAAACCCGCAACACACCACAGGTGACTAACGACCAGGTAGTGGTACCAATCTCACTTATACCAACCGTCTTAAACTGGTTGCATTCCACTCCATTACATGGTCATCCAGGGTTCTCTATCATGTCACAGAAAGCCAAATCATTGTTTTACTGGCATACGATGCTTACAGATATAAAAAAACACATTGCTAATTGTCGCACTTGTCAGGAAAACGAAGGGCACACGAAGACACCTGTCAGCCTAGGGGCCTATCCCGTGCCCAACCAACCCTTTGAAAGAGCACACTTAGATTTATTAATAGGATTTTACGAGTCAGACCGAGGAAATAAGCACCTCTTAGTAATAATAGATGCCTTGACTCAATATACAGAACTGATAGCACTAAAAACTAAAACCGCAATTGAATGCGCTAGGACATTTTACGAGTGCTACATTTGTAAACATGGAATTCCACACATGATAATCTCTGACTCGGGTGGAGAATTCAATAATCATTTCCTTAACTCGTTGTGTAAATTCCTTTGCATAAAGAAAATCAATACCATGATCTACCACCCAGAGTCTAATGGTCTAGTGGAGAGGGTAAATAGGAAGGTGTTAAACGTATTAAGAGTTACGCTCTGGGGAATGGAGCCCAACTGGGATATTGCCATACCTGCGGTTCTAAGTACTCTTAAACCATTCATATCATGTATCTATTAAAATGTCGCCGCACGAGGCACTGTACGGTACCCCAGCTAGAACACCTTTCCATGTATTTACGCCTACAACCCATTTATCAAATCCCCTACAGGATGTTATGGAAGCAAGTGTAAGTCGATATAATATACTTCGTAAGAATTTAGAAGAATCACAAATCATAATGAAAAGAAATCATGATTAAATCGCTAAGCCAACTACAACATATTCCGTAGGCGATCAAGTCTACATACAATTATATGTACATAAGGGACTAAATTAAAAACTAATGTTTTCCTAAATATTATTACCACTGTAATAACACTACTAGTACTATTAACTTTGAGGGCCAATATCTCAGTTTTATAGTTGACGTTCAAAGGTACTATTTTTCTCCATTATTTATGAAGCAATTTCAAATGCAAAGAAATCGATGGAAAGATGAATAAAAATGCAATATTTTGGTATAGCAAATTTAGTTTTAAAGGTTATTTATAATTTTCTATATTTTTCAGTTCATGTAGCTTCACATCTATGTTTTTACTAAAGATATTGAAACTATAATCAAATTTGAGGGTCCTTGAAATGTTTTTGCACTTATAGCAACATATCTTGGGTTAAATCTGTATCGCATATCTGTAGCCTTGATCTAGCAAAATTTTGCAAAACAGCAGCTACTGGTTCTGACAAACTGCTTTCATTTACATGTGATGGTTTGCGTAGGTTCATCAGGGTCTACAGGCAGTCCCCGGCAGTAGGGATGCACCACTCTGCAACAGGCTCACTGAGTACTCACTTTGATTACAGCCGGCAGCAAGGAAAGACCTCTCTCTTTTGCTCTTGCTGTCTTGTTGAAATTATTAATCACATTCTTTTTCTTTACGGTAAATGCGAGTATGACTGACGTAGCATTTATGCGTTCCTGCCCTGGTGTCCCTGGTCGGAGGTGTGGGACTTTCATGAGCAGGATTGACAGAGACCCTCACTCACTTTTTCCTTCGTGCAGCGGGCATTCTAGTACATCGGAATCCCTCTGTGAGGAGTGTCGTACCTGGTCGCCTGTCCAGTGGGTTGAGTATCACCGGAGCAGGGAGAAAAAGTAAAAAGAGGAAGAGGGAGTCTTCGCTTTCGAGTTCTTCCTCAAAGACCTAGCGACCCAAACCTTCTGCTTCCTCACTGGCGAATCGTCCTTCGGGACCGTCAGCATCTCACTCCTCGGGGAGTGAGGCACATTAGAGCGACTAGAGCGACAAATCAACTCCTGGCCAGCCTTTGAAAGGGCAAGACCTGCCACTTTCCCCTGGTGAAGCGGGAAGGCTTGACCCTTCTAAGGATGTGCCTTGCCTTCAAGTCCATGCTGTTGACGACGCCCTTCGTGTTTTGTGGCCCTCGTTGGGACTTCCTAGCCTGCCGTCAAAGAGGAGACTTTTGTCGGCGCTCTCCTCTAGAGCTGCATCTCCCTCCTTAGTCTCTCCGAGGAGTCAGCCTCAACCTCCTGTACTGTCAAGAGAGACTCCCTTCCCTCTGCATTGCAGCCCCCCACAGCCCTCCCCAGTAGAGGCTCCTATCAACGCTGGCCAGGATTGTCCTCCTATCTGCCCGCCTTCGGGGATGCGGGCCCTGCAGCTTCGTCTTGTCCATGGACAGAGTCCACGGACTCCTCATGACACACCTCCTTCGAGAGCCTTCGTTGGAGGAGTCGCATTGACTCACTCTCCCTCTCAGGGTCAACGTGCGTCCCCCTTCTACATGTGTGTGCTGCTGCTATGCATCAGAAACACCTTCTTAATGCGCGCCATTATCTGTGTTCCTAGGAGCTCCTGCACAGTGGGCTCCGACAGCACACGTGAATACACAACCTTACTCTAGAAAACGCTCACCTGTAGCGCACGTTGCCCAAAGCGCTGCTTCACTTCTGCCTCATCAGCAGCATAAGCACTCACTGGTACATGCCATTGCACGCTCACTCATGTGTCGCCAGAGCGTTCATCTAAACACTCCCGCAGGCTCTCTCGGTATCCAGCATCATGCACCAGACACACTTCTTAGTGCTCCTCTTAATCTTCCAAAGAGCAATCCAAAATACGCTTTTTCACCTATAGAGCGTCATCACTCTCCAGCACGTTCTAACTTGTGCCTTCCTCGGTGTTCTCATGCGCGCCATTCGTCTACACGAGCTTTTGCGCATTCAGAACCTGTGCATGCCTGCACTAGCACCCTCTCCTCCAGAATCGCACGCACCTGCCCGTTCTACGCCTCTTCATACTTGGCACCTAGAACCTTCTCCCTCTGCCTCTTTCAGTGTTTCGCCACAAAAAGCGGAGAAGTCTGAATTTGAATACCCGTCCTCAAAGCTTCCATCATCTGCACCACCTACGGAGGTCCTATCTCCACCTTGAGATCCTTGTAAAGCTGCAACCCAGCCATCCAAAGGGAGTTATTGTTACTGTCATTAGCACACCCAGTTATATCTGAGTTTTGAAACAATACTAAAAATACATTCTACCAAGGTGGACGAGTTACTCCCCCCTCTACTGGGTAGAAGTAAACAATCACAACTACTGCTGCCTCAGAAATGAATTAGTAAATATAGGGAAACTTTCCTTCGCTGACGATGGGTTAGTTTTAGCAAGAAATATAGAAGATGCAAGAATAAATATAAAGATTTCAATAGATATAGGAAATAAATGTCGGGCTACGAAAATAAATCAAAGAGAAAAGCAGCATCATTATTTTCAATATGAAGGATAAACCAGAAGAGATAGAGAATATAAAAGTGAGGGAGAACATAACATATTTAGGAATAAAGGTAAATATTCTAGAAATCTGTTCAAGCTACAGAAAAAGAAAATGATGGATAAAGCACAGAAGTTAGCCAACCTAACCTATTCCATGATAGAAAAAAAGCTTAAAGTTCTAATAGGTAAAACATTCTGGAAAAATATAGCTCTACCATCAGTCTTATATGGAACCAATGTAGTTAATCTAACAGACACAGAAATAGAAAAATTGCAAAGAATAGAGAATGGGGTTTATAGGAAAATATTAGGAGCATGTAGAAGTACAGTAGTAGCCACATTAAGGGGGGAGATAGGAGCATCTTCCACAAAAAGTAGAATTAGGAGTGGAAAGATAAGCTATGTAAATAATACTTTAAATGGACGGAAAGAGTTACTGAAGAAAATAATTAGAGATATGCAAGACAAGGAAAGAAAATATTGGAAAACAGTGTAAAAGTACATGCATGAAATTAAAATCAATTCAAGAAAATTGGAAGGAATGTCCAAACCAGAAATAAAAGAAAGCCAGAATCTGGGACACAGTGAAATGGAAAGAAGACTTGGAAAATAAATTGACTAAATATATATAAAATGTGGAAAATAGAAATAAAAGATGAAGAAATTTATGATAATTCTACTGGTTCAATACTTCTCTTCAGAGCCAGAACCAACTCTCTTAATTTAAATACGTATAGCAAAAAGGCACCAGAATAAGAACACCTGTTGTCCTTTTTGCCCTAATACAGTAGAAGATATATTTCATTTTCTCTTATATTGTTGTACTTATAGAGAAGAACATGTTAAAGCAATTGGGCTACAGCAACCCCATGAGAGAGAGAGAGAGAGAGAGAGAGAGAGAGAGAGAGAGAGAGAGAGAGAGAGAGAGAGAGAGAGAGAGAGAAAGATCGACATTGCCTCGACCCATAACCATTCAAGCACATGAATGATTACTTGCTTGTCATGGATTTCGTCAGGTTGTATTTCTAGTACTAGATAGTCCCCAAAATTGTGGTAAGATACGTTAATTTGCTTATATGTCTTTTTGTACCTTTTGATATAGCCAATGGCATCCTACCAGTTTTGTAGGACATGTGGCAATAGCTTTGAAGGCATTAGCCTAAAGTGTTTTTCTTTTGTTTCAGTTATACTCAATTAATGGCCCATGGTTTATAATAAAGTAACTACAAAAAAGGACCATGGAATGTTACTGATACCCAATTTGAGAATCAACACAGAACGGGGCTAAACTCAACACATAAATACAGAGCCACGTACTAACCCCAACACGAACAAGATAACACAATTCAGATGAGTGATGAACCCAAGAATAGGAGCCGAGCCTAACCTAACCTAAATAGAAGGCAACGTGGAAAATCTACGAATGAAGACAAAATGGAGCTTAATGAACAAGAGAAACATGAAGATCAACATCTAGGCCAAGATGAAGAGCAAGACTTGCATTTATTGAAGCCTAGGCCTATGTCACCTAGTATGGGTAAACGTGTGAGATTGCAATCATAAAGAGGCAAGATTTATAAGTTTGATCTTCTGGTTGATGAATTCAAAAAACAAGAGATTGTTGTGCAAAATAAATAAGGAAGCAGATTTGGCACTTTCTAAAAATGATTGTAATGTAGGCATACTAAAGGATGTGGCAAATAGGTTTCAAATAGAATTAGGGAATATTGACATAACACTCTCCAAAGTGAAATAATCAGAAATACCAGAGGTTGACATTGTACAGAGTCTAGAGTATAATTACCAGGGAATATGCTATGAAAGTCACACTAGGTTAACAATGTTAAAAGAAAAAAGAAAACATGAACAAGAAGATAAAATGTCAAAAGTCTCTCGTAAGTCAGTCTTCATCTAGTAGGTCACATCATACAAGTGTAAGTAAATCTTCACATGTTTCTAGTAAGAAAATAGAACTAAGCACAAAAATGGCTAGGTTAGGCACAGAAAGAAAATACCATAAAGGTGGGTACACACGTGAGAGCCGAACCTTGTATGTGTAACTGAGTTACGCATATACGGTTACAAGTGTCAAAATGTAGAGGACGAACCGTAACCACGTTAAGCACGTAACTTCATTTCAATCCACTGCGATCACCAGTCTGTCTCTGTCCGGGTTGGTTTGTTTACCTGACGATGGCCACCATGCAAGTAGCAGCTGCCGCGTACATTTATACACATTATTTAACGAAGATGAAGCGAAATAAAAGAAGATGGTGGCAATCAAGGTTATATACTAGAAGGGTAGAATACAGTGGTCGGGAATTACTCGCTGACTTGAGATTCCAAGAAGTTTCTGGCCACAGTGAAGTCTTTTCTTCGTTATAGCTAATAAATTGAAGGACCTCTTCGTCACTTCAATTAGCCATGGTAGACATATACGTACTGACTGACCAAAACAAGGGACTCTACTATGGACGGTCTTGTTCATAGTCGGTGTTAACAAGTTCAGCAACCTCTGTTGTTACGCGTGTCATACAGGTCCCGTCCACACATGGCGTAACGTTCAAAGAGACCTCCCTTTGATGCGGGGCCCAAAAACCGACAATTGGCGGGACGGAGGGCGAACCGAGCCTCGAACCTCGCGGGTTCGGGGTTCGGGTTCGAGGAACCGTCCACACTTGCGTTTTTGTTACAAGAATCGGTTACAATACAAGCTTCGGTTCGCACGT
Source organism: Macrobrachium nipponense (assembly GCF_015104395.2). Lineage (NCBI taxonomy): Eukaryota > Metazoa > Arthropoda > Malacostraca > Decapoda > Palaemonidae > Macrobrachium > Macrobrachium nipponense. The sequence goes on along the minus strand of NC_061099.1, from coordinate 53,241,697 downwards.
GTGTACCCACCTTAACATAATGGAAAAGGCTAGAGCAAATTTACTTACACTTGTATGTTTGTGACCTACTAGATGAAGACTGACTTTAGAGAGACTTTTGACATTTTATCTTCTTGTTCAGGTTTCATTTTTTCTTTTAACATTGTTAACCTAGTGTGACTTATATAGCATATTTCCTGGTAATTATACTCTAAACTCTGTACAATGTCAACCTCTGGTATTTCTGATTCTTTCACTTTGGAGAGTTAGGGTATGTCAATATTCCCTATTCTATTTGAAGCCTATTTGCAACATCCTATAGTACAGTATGCCTACATTACAATCATTTTTTAGAAAGTGCCAAATCTGCTTCCTTATTTATTTTACACAACTCCTTACTTATTTTGCACAACAATCTTTGTTTTTTGCACGCTCACTCGCATGTCGCCAGAGCGTTCATCTAAACGCTCCCGCAGGTGCTCTTGGTCTCCGGCATCATGCACCAGACACACTACTTCTTCAGTAATATAGATGGTAAATCCCAGTAACTGCTCTCCCAACTTCCTAAGAGGAATAGGAAGAGGGACTGGAAGGCGATGGAGAATGACATCAGCTTTGCCAATAAGCAGAGGTCATCACTCCCCGACTCGTCCTCGAGAACTGGGCCCCTACTCCATCACCTTCCAGTCCCTCTTCCTATTCCTCTTAGGAAGTTGGGAGAGCAGTTACGGGGATTTACCATCCCCAAGCTGCCAAGAGTGCGAGGGATAGGGCAATACCCCTGACCTCATGAGCTCTCTGACGCCTTCCTGATCGTCTCATGAAGCCAGAAAGAGACAGTGTTCTTGGACACCTCTTTCTTGGAACCACCGGTGCTAATGAAGTCATCAACACTCTGGCCGGAGATGGCGAGTCCTCTTCAGATAGCACTGTAATACTCTAACCAGATAAGGTAGCATCTCATCTGGATCATCACTAACTAAATCACTCAGGGAGGGGATGGAGGACTAGAACCTATAGCCCTTTACGGCTGAAATGGAGAGGAGCTTTTCTCAGCGAAGGTAGACCATGAAGTCTATGACCTGCTGAAGAGTGGCTCCGACCGGAGAGATAGCCCATCTACGACACCAACCACAGAAGATGGCTCACTTTCCCTGGTATACTGCTGCAGAGGACTGACCGAGGTATCCCACCACCTCTGTTGCTGCTCAATGAGAAAAGCCTCTCGCTCACAAGTGATGGTGGATAACCTTCAGCCATGAAGACACAGGGACTCTATTGCCTATAGTCAAACTCAGCCTTTTTGGCCACTGAGGCGTTAGCAGCACAGTTGCCATAATTCTCTAAATATGTCACGACAGTGATGAAGAAATGTTATATTTTTTATATCAACTAAATATATGGTAATTAGTTTCATAATAAAACTTCATATGTTTACAAATGACTAAGTTTTTGAAAGGAAAATCAAGTTTTCATAGTAAAACTAATATTGTAATACTTACCTGAACACCTGAATTAGCCATGGTCACTGACCAGCCCGAACTACATCCTCACATATTTACCCATAAGTGGGTAATTTTAACTGTCAGTTACCAAAGCTGCAGGTAAAATCTAGTCAAATGAGTTACCTATGTTACTGTTGGCAACACTGCTGAAAATACTGGCCACCAGAGGCTTGTTCCCCTCAATTGAATTATTCACTATCAAATTGAAGTGGGGAGGAGGGTGGGAATCATTCAGGTGTTCAGGTAAGTATTACAATATTAGTTTTATTATGAAAACTTCATATTGCAATACACTCCCTGAACACCTGAATTAGCTTGATTAACAACATTTAATGGAGGTGGGATCAATCTAATTCACCCCGACCTGTCCCCAGAGCATACGCAGGTGCATACGCAGGTAACTAAATCAACCTACCATGTATAAATCTATGTATCCTCACCTAATTATCTAACTCAGTAGGTGAGTCAGTGTTGAGTCTAAGGTACCTTCTGAGTCCGAGGTACCTTTCATGTGATAATCTATACTTCTTATTCATGGAGGTAAAAACAATTCTCCTCACCTGGTTGTCCAACTCAGTAGGTGAATATGCTTGCAGAGGAAGTACCTTACCATCAGTGCCGAGTCCAAGGTACTGCCCGAGTCTGAAGAACCTCCCATATGGCTATCTAGCCTCTCATGTATGGAGGGGAAACTATGAACCTCCCAAGTGGCTGTCTAGCCTCTCATGTATGGAGGAGCCTCCCATGTGGCTATCTAGCCTTTCAAGTATGGAGGCGAAGTTGAGTTTGCAGGACCTCGCTGCTGCTCCCTGGTGCAGATGACTTGTGCTGATGAAGTTGTAGTTATTCCAACATGACCATCGGGAGCTGCCTAACCTCAAGGGCCTAAAGGAATAATACACTCAGTCTAAGCTTGATCAACAGAAACACTCAAGTTCATTTAGACTATCACTGACTGCCTAAACTTCAAACATCCTAATGATAACAAGCTAGCTACAAAACTAATTTACTGCAACGACAGGACCCAGAGAGTAACCTATCTCTGAAGAAACTGAAAAACCCTAAGGTAGAGCGGTGAAAAATCCACACTGACTCAAATAACTGCCTTCACAATCGCAGACACCAAAAAATTCCTCCCGAAAGCCGAAGGGTGTCCATTTGCAATACTTTGCGCCCTTGGACACGAAGCCCCAAATAGAAAGCTCCGAAAGCGATGAAGAACCAGTCACAAGAAGAAACTGACTGCACTTTGGAAAAAGGAACGAGGTGAGCACCTAGGGGAAACCAAATACTACAGGCAGTCCCCGGGTTACGACGGGGGTTCCGTTCTTGAGACGCGTCGTAAGCCAAAAATCGTCGTAAGCCGGAACATCGTCAAAAATACTAAGGAAACCTTACTTTTAATGCTTTGGGTGCATTGAAAACTATGTAAACTGCATTCTTATGGCCTTTTCCATAAAAAAAAAAAAAAAAAAAAACATCAAATATTGATTATTTTGCATTTTTGGTGTCATATTTCATCTGCCAGATGAGCATTGTAGGTGTCGTAACCCTGGAAATAATGCCTGATGAATATACGTAATTGAAAAGCGTCGTAACCTCGGAACGTCGTAAGCCAAGACCGTCGTAACCCGGGGACTGCCTGTAAGATTCTCAGACGAAGTAAAAGTTCCTCAGTATGTGACCAAAAACACACACACACACACACAACAACAACAACAACAACTTTGAGCTCGAACCGGATACAGTATGATGACGACGACACAGAATTGACCATCAACGAGACAACTTGTTTCTAAAAGGCCGCTGCCGAGCGCAAGAGGCACTCTCAACATAACCCTCTTATGGATGTCCGAAAGTGCTGAGGCAGAGGATTTAACAAGTAGGCCTCCTCTCCTTGACAAGAACATAGTACAGCCAACCGAAAGTTAGTCTGTTATGTGAACCCCATCGAAACCTAATTGAAGAGGTTGTCAAACAGTCCAAGTTCTGAGAAACAACCCTCAACTCTCAAAACATCCACATAAGACTATGATAAATTCCTGAACAAGTCGTACTCGACTGCGAAATCCCGCACCCCACCCCACCCCACCCAGCACGATGATGTAACACTTGTCCGACCGCTGTCCAACCCCTCACAAGAGCCAACCAACTCCAGTTCCGCAATTCGTGTAAGAACTAAATACTATGACATAACCCTGAGCTAATCTCACTCGACTGTGCATAACCTTGAGCCAGTCTCTCATCTACGAAAACCCGGCACCAGCCAGTGCCTATGACATGACACCTGGCTGACTACAATGGGCGAGCAACACCCCAAAAACGAAGAGGTCGCAAAACGCGATCCAAATAACGCCGGTTACACCAATAGTAAATAGGACGGAAGTCTGGAGCTGAAGCTACATTGATCAAGTGAGGGGAGGAAGTACTCCCTGAAACCCAGGAAACCAAGCCAAAAGCAAATTGAACACCTTGAAGGATTGATGGAAAAGGCTGAAAAAGGAAGAGAGAAACAAGGAAGAAGCCACACTCTGAGTAACCACCGGAGCACCTAATGCCGACATTGTGCGGGTGGAGAAAACCAACTTGTGCCATATGCACCAAGGGTGCCTCTAAGACAGGCTACGAACTGCGGAACCAATGGGAACCGAAGAAGGAAATTACCAACTACCCTAACGAAAGGAGGACATGAACACGTTTCTAATGATGGTGCAGGCGAACCGACAACTGCCGTAGCCCCAGCAATAACTAAGGTAGGCATGATATGTGTCTCCAACCCTGAAAGCATAAAATGGGAACTGAAGGAAGATTACCAGCTACTCTATGAAAGTAGAGGCTGAGGACAAACTAGTATACCAACACAACGATGGCGAAGATGAATCGCCAACTTCCGTAGACCCCACAAGAACTACGGTGGACAATTACTTCTCAAACCCAGTACAGGAGGATGAAAATACGGAGTGCGGAAACTCCGAACCGCCTCTGAGCATCGAGACCAACAGCCTGCAGCCCCGGCCAAAATTACTTCCATCAACCCCAAAGAGAGAGAGAGAGAGAGAGAGAGAGAGAGAGAGAGAGAGAGAGAGAGAGAGAGAGAGAGAGAGAGAGAGAGAGAGAGAGAGAGAGAGAGAGACGAAATCCCCAAATTTCAGGATGAAACTGTGAAAAACTGTTTGTTCTGGTGTGTTAATGGCAAAGAAAACAGGATGAAAGAGAAACAACCCCGAAGCGATCTCCGAAGAATGACCAAATAAAGAAGACTGTGTTAATACATGATAAGTTTTAGGAGAAATTGGGAAAGAAACTAGACAGCCTCTGTTCCCCATGATAACCTTATCGTGAACATAGTCTGTATTCAAACTAATGTAATTCGTCTTACGATAAATCTATTTTACGATGGGGATAGTAATTAAAATCGACAATACTACATTTTGAAAATAAGTTTCTATATCTCGCGCGCATCTGGCGCAGGCAGCGAGATGGTTTCAATGCCCAATTTTGGCTGAACGCCAAGTATTGGGACTATGAGGTCATTCAGCGCTGAAAAGGAAGAGAGAGAGAGAGAGAGAGAGAGAGAGAGAGAGAGAGAGAGAGAGAGAGAGAGAGAGAGAGAGAGAGAGAGAGCAAATTACAGTCGTCTAAGTTCTCCACCTCCATAACATTACACCATTTTCTAAGTTAATAAGTATTATCTTAACTATATATACGTATATAGCAAAGTACAGTCATGAACAACCGAATGAGACACTGTTTGCTAATACGATGGAATCCTAGCAACATCCATTATTGTATTCACACCACGTACGACAGTAAACTCTTACAGTATTTGTTATAAATGTAGCTTAAGCTGGTAAGGTAATATTACGGGCTTCGGCAACATGAATAAAATTCTACAAGCTTCATGTGAATTCAAAACACAATCGTGGTAAAAATAAAACTACCAGCATGAAAGAGCTCATTACTGTTGTTTTCACACTGACAAAGATAAATTATGCAAAGCTCGTAATACCGATGAGAAAGACTGAAAACAAACAGAATCTCTGAAAATTACGCAAACTCTTAACAGAGAAAAGATTAGTTGCAATAAGATGTATTAGTCAAATTTGTACTTGAAATTATGTCGTGAAACGAACAATATGACTTTGTTCCAATATAGGCAGTCTCCGGGTTACGACAGGTTCGGCTTACGACGTTCCGAGGGTAAGGCGCTTTTCAATTATGTTCATCAGAAATTATTTCCTGGGTTACGACGCCTGCAACACTGATCTGCCACAAGAAATCGACAGGTTCGGCTTACTATGTTCCGAGATTAAGGCGCTTTTCAATTATGTTCATCAGAAATTATTTCCAGGGTTACGACGCCTGCAACAGTGATCTGCCACAAGAAATATGACACTAAAAATGCAAAATAATCAATATTTGAAGGTTTTTTTTAATGAAAAATGCAATAATAATGCAGTTTACCTAGTTTTGAATGCACCAAAAGCATTAAAAGTAAGGTTTTCTTAGGATTTTTTACTATGTTCCGGCTTACGACGTGTCTCAAGAACGGAACCCCCGTTGTAACCCGGGGACTGCCTGTATAAGTATCCAGATATTGATTTATGCTAGCTGGGATCAAGAACATTTGCTGAGACCCAATGAAATGGTTGCATCTGGAGTGAAGAAATTGACTAGTCGGCATCTCTGCCTGTCTGGGACACATCTCCCCCCCCCCCCCCCAACCCAGTAGGGCTATGCGTTAACGGCAACTTGTAATTGTAATTCCATTGAATTGTAATCAATTACACATTTTCAAGGTAATTTAAGTTTAAATCTTAAACTATCTCATATCAAATTTTACAGGTAATTTGATGATCCAACTTATAATTATATTTGTAACTATAATTGACAGGAGGCATCATGTAATTACTGACGGAAATTAGTCTGCTAAGCTGTTGAAAACGTCATACTACCGAATTCCGTTACCAGAAGGAACATTCTTGGAAAGTAATAAAATGTAGAAATTCTTATGATTTCTGATTTATATGATACAAGATACCATTATCAGCTATGTTGAAATACCATAGTTAAAAGACCGCCTTACCGCTTGACCACTGCAAGGCAAAAGCCAGGAATAGGTGGGGAAGAAGCTTAGTTACATCAGACCGAGCCAGCCAATCAGGGCCAAGAATTGGGGCGTCAAATGTATTTTGCCGTGTTTAGTACGAGCCCCTGGGGGTTAATTACAATCGTCCGAATACTAATTAAAATTCTTGTTCAGGAGGTAAAACTGCATAGAAAAACTGCACCTGGAACAGGCTGGGGAGCTGAAAGAGAACGCTTAGTTTAACCTACGCTACTGCTGCTATCTTATTTCAATTAGCATTATCATGAAATAGCAAACTATTTAGGTATTTTCTATCCTCCAATTCTGAGCCGTTCTTACTGTAGCTCTTCTTGGCTAAACTCTCGCGATTTTGCCGCTATCTTCTATATACTCTTGGTAGTCCTAAGTGATCTAATGAATTAATCCTTACATTCTATACACTTCTGTATGATATACATTACATTTCCCTGCAGCCAGAACAAAAGGAATGTCTGTCATTTATTTGAGGGTACTCATCCTTTGTTGCACTAGCACAGGAACGAAGTATGCCGACATCTCAACCAGCAACTGTTGGAGGCGAGGCTGATGAAGCAGAGATTGAAGTAAGGATTTGTTGGCGAGGCTCAACCATCTCCCGACGATAACAGTTCCAAAAACAATCAAAGTACGATCCAAATCGGGGAAAATCGGAGAGACGTTGTAAACGGAAGGCAAGGATATGAAAACCCAATCAAGGCCTCGGTAAACACTGTGAGGGTCTGGCTACATGACCAAAAGTTTGCTGGTCAGTGACCAGGGCTAATTCAGGTGTTCAGGGAGTGTGTATTTGCAATATGAATGTTAATAAAAATATTTTCCTGAGATTTGACAACACCTCTGTGCTGGGTTAGTGCTCTGTTGCTACCTCAGCCCGACAAGGTCATTCGGTGTCACTGACCCACCACGGAAACATCTGCTTCTCGCTGCCACTGCCTGCACAGTCAGGATAAGGAAATAATTTATAACGTTAACCAGTAGTTTTTAGATAAAAGGCCAACGGCGGACCTTTGTTACCTCCACTCAAGCCCTTGCTCGGACAGCCAAAGCTGCCAAAGTAAGCGAAAGGACAGTTAGATAAGTACCTACCTTGGGAAAAGTGGCAACGGTGTAGAAAATCCAGAGTAAACCAGGCATATGCCTTAGCGGCCAAAAAGGCCGAGTTTGACTATAGTGATACAGTTCAACATGTGGTTTACACAGCAGGTTCTGCCATGGGGAGATCTCTCTCGGTGCCTTGGAAAGAAGAGCCAGGAGGTTGGGATTCCAAACAGCCTGAGGTCATTTGGGTGCCACCAGAATCATCTGAAGATTCTACATGATTTGCATCCTGCTGATCACAGCTGGAATCAGGCAGAACAGGGGAAAGGCACAGATTTCTAGGCTGTCCCACGTATGTTGGAACACGTCCTCTGCAGCTGCCCATGGGTCCGGAACAACGGAGCAGAAGGTTTACACCCATCTGTTGAACAGGAAGGCGAACAAGTTTATGACTGGCTGGCACCATACACTGAAAAGCCTTTCTGCCACGTCCTGGTGTAGGGACCATTCAGTTCTTATCACCTGATTCTGTTGGCTGAGCCCACTCGTGTACCTCTATCGTCAACCGGTGTAGCCTGAGAGAGGCAAGACCCCCTTGCTTGTTGACATATGCCACTACCATGGTGTTGTCACTCATCAACAACACGAAGCGTCCCATCATTCAAGGCAGCCTTCCTCGCCTTGAGTTCCAGGATGATGTGAAGATGACTGTTGCGAAGGTTCCACACTTCTGCAGTCTGCAACTCCTCCAGATGTGCGCTCCATCCCTTGTTTGATGCATCTGAGAACAGGAGCAGGTCCGGAGGGGTAGTGGACAGATCTGAGAATCCTGTGACTAGGGCCAATACTCCCTCAGTCTCCACTGGAGAGAGAGAAGGTGAAGGCACCCATGAGGGACCAGCTTCAATGACAGCAGGTGACCAACCACAACTTGCCAAAGCCAAGCAGGTTGTTCTTGTCTTGATAGGAACAGCCACGCTCTCTCTAAGCCTGTTGATACAAGAGTCCGAGGGAAGACTCTTGCTGCTACCATGTCTATCAGCATGCCCACATACAACGTCCTCTGCTTGGGCTCGAGATCGGACTCCTCCAGATTTATAAAGATCCCTAGATCCTGACAAAACTTGTGAAGGCAATCCCTATCCTGTATCAACTGCGAGCTTCCAACCAACCAATCATCAAGATACTCTCAAAGACTTATTCCGCACGAATGTGCCCTAGCCGAGACCAGGTTGAGCACTCTCGTGAACACCTCAGGAGTGGTGGAGAGTCCAAAGCATAGTGCCTTGAACTGGTGGACCGTTTCCCCAAGGATGAAGTGGAAGTACTTGTGGAATGACCAATAAATGGGTACTATTTGAAAATATGCATCCATTAGGTCCACTGTAAGCATGAAGTCATTCTCCCTGATAGAGGCCAACACTGAACGTGCCGTCTCCATCATGAACAGTCTAGCAAACGAATCGGTTCAGGGAGGAAGGGTCTATGACCAGTCTCCAACCCCCGAAGTCTTCTCTACGAGAGACGGCTGTAGAACCCAGAAGTCCAGTCTGACAACTTCTACCGTGCCATTGCTTAGCATCTTCTGCACTTCTACTTCTACTAGTGCTTGGTGCTTCAGTAGTCCCACTATGTAGGAAAGAAGACTGACTGGGTGGTTGGTGACGGGTGGCGGAGACTCAAAGTGGAGTAGATAACCCTCCCGAAGGACATCCACTACTCAAGTCTCTGCTCCGTATCACTGCCAAGTTGCCAATGGCTCAATAGGCACCCCAATGGCAGCAGCATTTCCCCTTCTTACCTTTACCTTTCTTCCCCAAAGGCAAGGTTGGCTGAAAGGAGTGTGATGGAGCTCCCTTCAAAGAGAAAGCAGAGGGCTGGGTTGTTTCTCGGGATCCCTAATTAGCAGAGGACTTCTTAGGGGCTGAAGAAGAGCTAGCCAGACTTGAAAGTCTGGCCGCAGTGGAACGTGAAGGCACAGAAGCCTTCACTACTGCCTGGTGAACAAGCCGGTCCTTATCATCCCGCTGCTTGTCCACCGCAGCATCTACCTGTTCTCTACTGAAGAGAGTTAGAACCCACCAAAGGTACATTCCTTAAAGGCCAAAACCGACTGAACCAAGCGACCTGGTTACTTGAGCACCAGGTTAGCAGTCTGATGGGCCAGGTAGGTAATAGACCTACCCCCAGACTGACACAGCCTCCCCAAGGCTGAGTCTTCCCCCAGGGTGATGGCCCCAGAGGAAGCTGCGGCCTTGGACTGAAGACCTCAGGTCCAGCCAGGAGACTGTTTGGTGGCTTCCAACATCACTGCCTCCTGTTGAGAGAAACTCTCACTAGTCAGGTGCTGCAACGACAGACCTGAGATGAAATCTCTTGTCTTGAAAGATTACTCACCTGATCCAACACTGTCAGCCAAGGCTGACCACAAGTCCCACTAGGCCCTGGGTTTCCTCTTGGGGCCCCAAAAAGATTTGAGGTGGGGGGGTTCCTCTCTCTCCTGTAGAGGAGGTCGCGGCTGCTTCCCCGAGGATGGATGATAAAGCAGCAGGATTATCAATTCGCTCTTCTTCAGATAGAATTTCTTCTTCTTGTTAGTTTAGGCATTTCGTGGAAACAACTGTTACGAGATGTACAGGATCGAGTTTCAAGTGAGGGGGTAGGGCAGGGGGAAGGTGAAGGCACAGGAGTCACTCTCGAAGGAATAATCCATTGTAGGTTGCAGTGCGTTTTTTTCACTTCATAAATTAATCAATAACATGCAACATTGTCTTGATGTGCCCTCTGAACTTGGCAAACCATTCCTCGTCCCCACCCATTTCACTTAAAAGTTTCAGTCCTTGTTCAAATAAAGCAAATGCCTCTGCTAGTTTTTTTTTGTCGTAGACGTTTGCTTCAGCTCTTATTTCTTATTCCTCTTCTGCTCTTTTTTTTCCTCTTTCTGCAAGTGCAATTAAATCCTCTGCCGTTAGCTCTACATTTTACACATCTACAAGTTGGATATCTTCATCAATGTCTAAATCTAACCTTTTCCCAAGTATCAAAATCTTTTTATTGATTTCCACAACTTCTATATTCTGATAGAAACCTTTAAATGAGTTCACATACACTTTTAGCACATTTTTCCAGACCCAATTCATACACTCCTTACCTCCTTCCACACCGTTCCAATGTTCATAATGGAGTTCAAAACACTAAATTCTTTCCAGAAAGTTCCAAGATCTTTCTCCTCATTATTCATAGCCTGAAACAGCCTGCACAAACGTGCTCCAAAGATAATACGCCTTGAATGTAGCCACTGCACCCTGATCCATGGGTTGTATGAGAGAAGTTGTGTTTGGTGGCAGAAACAACTTTTACATTCTCGTTAATATCTCTGATGTGCTGAGGGTGACCAGGAGCGGTCGAGAATCAGCAGATTTTTGAAGGGGATGTTATTTTTCCTACAATAATCTTCCGCTTCTGAAATGAAGCAATGAATGAACCAGTCCTTGAACAGCATTGCAGTCATCCACACTTTTTTATTATGTCTTGTAATGCACAGGAAGTGTATGCTTGTCTATGCTTTTTAATGCCCTCGGATTTTCTGAGTGATAAATCAAAGGCTTTAGTTTAAACCCAGCCACATTTCCCCCAAGGCAGAAGAGTCAATTGATCCTTGTATGCCTTAAACCCGGGCATCGTTTGTTGCTTCTTTGTGGTGGTAGGACTGTTGAGGCATAAACTTCCAATAGTCCGGTTTTGTCAACATTAAAAATTTGCTCTGGCAAGTACCCTTCATGAACGACTATCTTGTGTAAAGCATCCTTAAACTTAGCTGCTCAGTTGGCATCAGCGCTTGCTGCTTCACCGCTAATTTTCACACTGTTAAAATTATGGCGGTTTTTGAAATGGTGAAACCATCCAGCATTTGCTGCAAAACTTGTTGTGGCTATCATCATATTTCTTCTAAAGTTCTTCAAAAAGCATGCAAGCCTTTGTCTGAATGGTCAAGAGGCCGGGGTGAGTGGCATACACTTTTGCATCTGATCCTCCATCCACGTCACCAGTAACTGCTCCATTTCTTCCAATGACCCTATGCTCCTCTTTGACGTAACCATTGTATGAACAGAAGCAGATGCCTTTACAGCATCCATTACACGTTTCTTGTCTTTAAGAGGACAGTGGATACCGTTGATTGGGATAAACGTTCGTCACATGCGATAACCATGACTGTTTTTCCACCTTAACGCTGGTTAATTATCTTCAATTTCTGCTCCAAATTTATGGACTGCCTCTTCTTTTTCACACTACAAGCAGGAGACCTATTAGGTTGTTTGGCAGACAGTTTGTCTAGTTTACTTACAAAAAAACGCACAAAATCACAAAAGAACACTGACCTAATCTTACTTGGTTCAGAGCGAGAGTGAGGGAGGCCATTGGTCATACCTATGCCAGCCTCTCGCTCTCAGAACAACATATCATACACCGTAGTAAGCTGCTGCCTGCGCTCGTCGCACACTAAATTTAAAAATACATTTCAACTTTTTTTTCGGCATTAACCCTTAAATGCCTAAGCGGTATTTCAGAAATCGTCTCCCGTATGCCGGTGGAGTTCGGGAGTGAGCACCAACACGGATAAAGTTTTTTTAAAATCACAGCACTCTTAGTCTTCAAGATTAACAGTTTATTTTTGGCTCCTTTTTTTTGTCATTGCCTGAAGTTTAGTATGCAACCATCAGAAATGAAAAAAATATCATCATCATATATAAATATTGGAATATATGACAGCACAGAATTTTTCCATATACTATATGTAATTGTATACAAATTGAGCAAAACGGTTAAAGCTAATGAGTTAATTTTTTCCCCGTTGTATTGCACACTAAATTGCAATCATTTTGGTATATAACAAATTGTAAAACAATCAGAGAAACAGAAAATATCACAAAATGATGCATGAATTCGTAACGCGCGGACGTAAAAGGTTTTTTTTCAAAAACTCACCATAAATCGAAATAATGTGCTAGAGACTTCCCCTTTGTTTCAAAATGAAGGTAATTGATTGAATATTACTAGCCTGTAAGAGTTTTAGCTTACAATTGCATTTTTCGACCATTTCGGTCTAGTCAAAGTTGACCGAATGTAGTTTTTTTAATTTATCGTTATTTATATGAAAATATTTCGAAAATGATAAAAGCTACAACCATGAATTATTTTTTGTTGTATTCTATATGTAATTGCACACATTTCCATATATAAAACTTTGTAACGGCTAATATGAAACAGAGCAAATATTACGACAATGTGACTCGAGCATTTTGGAGATTTGCGGCAGAGATTCCACGCGAGGTGGGAAGGAAAAAGTTTTTTTTTCAAAAATTTACCATAAATCGACATTGTGCTAGTGATTTCCAATTGTTTCAAAATAAAGAAAAATGACTGAATATTACTAGATTGTAAGTTTTAGCTTACAATTGCGTTTTCGACCATTTTGATGGTTAAAGTTGACCAAATGTCGATTTTTTTCTATTTATATGCAAATATTTCAAAAGTGATAAAAGCTCCGACCATGAATTATTTTTAGTTGTATTCTACAAGAAATTGCGCACATTTTCATATATAGAGCTCTATATAACTGCTAATATGAAACTGCAAATATTACGACAATGTGACTCGAGCATTTCGGAGATTTGCGACAGAGAAACCGCGTGCAGGGAAGGAAAAAGTTTTTCAAAAATTCACCATAAATAGAAATATAGTGCTAGAGACTTCCAATTAGTTTCAAACTGAAGGTAAATGATTGAATATTACTAGACTAAGTTTTAGCTTACAATTGCGTTTTTCAACCATTTCGGTCGAGTCAAAGTTGACCGAATGTCAAATTTTTTTCTATTTATCGTGATTTATATGCAAATACGTATTTAGAAAATGATAAAAGCTACGACCATGAAATATTTTGTTGTATTTTACATGAAATTGCGCAAATTTTCATTATTAGAACTATTTAACGGCTAATATAAGACTCTGCAGATATTACGACAGCGACTCCAGCATTTCAGAGCTTTGCGGCGGAGATTCCGCACGCGGAGGAAAGGAAAATTTTTTTTTTTTTTTTTTAATTCTCCATAAATTGAAATAGTGCTAGAGACTTCCTGTTTGTTTCAAAATGAAGGTAAATGATTGAATATTACTAGAATGTTAGATTTTCAGCTTACCCAAAAACCAATATATATATATACAGTAGAGCCCAGGTTCACGACCGTATTAGAACTCGACATAATCGGATTTCGCCACTAAATTTCCAATAAACTTTGTATCTGTTTTCAACCAAAAAAACCAGTTTCCGACCCCCGACCATATGATGTTTGTATAAACAATACTGTTTCCGCCAGCCGCCGCTAGTTGACGTCATCCAGTGCTACCAAATGTAGCATAATTTCGTGTTTTTTTAAGCATAATTTGACCCAAGAATTGGAGCTTAGCATAATTCCTTTCACACTTAGGGTTCTAGTACAATTTTAGAATGTATTTTCATTAAAATTTTAAATAAAATGCAGAACATTCCTCAATTTCATACACAGCTATAGTGAATATATATATCTTCAAAGTGAAATTGCCTCAAAAGCAGCACTAACAAACGAGTTAATTGCTAAGTTTGAACCCAACTAATGAATGTTAAATTTTGTGAATATAAATAAATATCCACAGTGGCATGACAAACGATCAGTAAAGTGTTAATAATGTTTTTTCTTCATGAGTAAAGAATTACTTTTTTTTCCTTTAAGTTTTATTTTTTTCACTAGTTATCAAAATTTTAATTATGTCTGAAGTGATTTTCACACAATTTTCAAGTATTTATTCATTGTGTACGTGATCTGTTAAAGAAAAATGGTGTTTCAGTGGCATGATAATGATCAAGTAATAAGTACGTATGTTTTTCTTCTCGAGTAGAGACTGGTTTGTTTGTTTACCTTTTTTTTAGTTTTAATTTTTCAGTAAATATCAAAATGTTATATTTGAAGTAATTTTCACACATTTTCAAGTATTTATTAATTGTGTATGTGACCTGTTAAAGAAAAATGGTTCTCAGTGGCATGATAATGATGTAGTAATAAGTAAAATTTTTGTTTTTCTTCACATTTGTATGTGTGATCTTCACACATTTGTCAAATAGTATACTAGTGATTGCATATCAAATAGTATATACTAGTGATTGCGTATGTGATCTATTAAAGAAAAATGGAGTTTTATTTAGAGTTTGCTAACATGTAAAGATCATCAAATTATTAGTTCTAATATTGTCTGTTTGTCACTTTGTATCATTTCACCTAATATATAAAAGTTTTAAATTTCCATCACTTCGTTGTTCTAGCTCAAAAGTATTGGAGAAATGAGATAATGATAGATTAATAGCATAATTCTGGCACAAAATTGCACCATATTTGGCATAAATTCTTGCTTGGACCGACTAGCATAATTTAGCAAAACAGTTGGTAACACTGGTGACGCCACTCAGCATTGTTTAAAATCCGCAGCTATTGTTTACTAACATTCAAACACGTGTCGTGTCTCGTACACCTTGCGCGCATTTCGTTTGCTTTTTCGGTGGTATCAACTCTATACGCAGTTACCTTTTGATTCATCATGGGTCCCAAGATTGCCACTTCAGACAAGGCGAAGAGGAAAACTGTAAGAACCACAATAGAACTTAAAAAGGAAATTATTGCGAAGTACGAAGGAGGTACACGTGTGACTGATTTAGCAACACAGTTTAAGCTGCCAAGGTCGACGGTCAATAAGTTTTTGAAAAACAAAGAGGCTATAAAAAGTGCAAATGTAGCTAAGGGGGTTACAACTTTGACAAAACAGAGGCCTCCAGTAATCGATGAAATCGAAAATTTATTGATGGTGTGGATCACTGAAAAACAGATTGCTGGTGATAGTGTTTCGGAAGCTATGATTTGCGCAAAGGCTAAAAGTATGCATATCGATCTTATGAAAGACAGACCTGGGCCAAGTAATGGAGCAGAGCATGAGTTTATGGCCAGTAGGGGTTGGTTCGATAGGTTCAAAAAAAGTGGCATACATAGTGTTGTAAGGCATGGGGAGGCAGGAAGTGCTGATAAAATAGCTGCTGATAAATACGTGCTTGAATTTCAAAAATTCGTAGATGAGAATGGCTATTTATCAGACCAGCTATTTGTGACAAAACAGGACTCTTTTGGAAGAAAATGCCAAAGAGAACCTACATAACAAGAGAGGAAAAGAAATTGCCTGGCCACAAGCCTATGAAAGACAGGCTTACTTTGTTGTTTTGTGCAAATGCTAGTGGTGAATTGAAAATAAATCCTCTTCTAGTTTACCACTCTGAAACCCCCAGAGTTTTCAAGAAGCACAATGTAGACAAGACAAAGTTGAGTGTTATGTGGAAATCTAACTCAAAAGCCTGGGTAACAAGGCAAATTTTTAGAGTGGATATGTGAAGTGTGTGCCCCCACTATAAAAAAAATACCTCAAGGAAAAAAAATTGCCACTCAAGGCACTCTCATTTTGGATAATGCCTCTGCCCACCCCCCAGACATGGAACATGAGTTGGCTGGCAAATTTAGTTGGCTAAAAATAAAATTTTTGCCAGCCAGAACCACCTCACTAGTATCCAGCCCATGGACCAGCAGATCATTGCAAATTTCAAAAAATTATACACCAAGGCACTATTCCATAGGTGTTTTGAAGTGATCAGTGAAACTAGCTTAACCTTGGCCGAATTCTGGAAGGAACATTTCCATATTCTTAGTTGCGTCAGGCTCATAAACAAGGCATTGGCAGATGTCTCCAAGAGAACCCTAAAAGCAGCTTGGAGAAACCTTTGGCCTGATGGGGTTCCTCTTAGGGATTTTGAAGGTTTTGATGCCCCTAGTCAGCCTGCAGCTGTTCCTGAAGCTGAGCCCGTTATGCCTGACCAAGACGTAGAGGAAATTGTTTCTGTGGCCAAGTCCTTGGGCTTGGAGGTGAGTGCTGATGATGTTGCAGAGCTGGTTGCAGAACATAATACAGAATTGACAACAGAAGAACTCCAGGAACTTCACAAAGAGCAGCAGCAGATTTTAGCTGAGGTGGTGTCTGGAGAGGAGGAAGTCAAGGAGTCAGCTTCTAAAGACATCAAGGAGATGCTTTAGCACTGGGAGAAATTCCAAAAGTTCTTCAAAAAGCATCACCTTGATAAAGAACTGGTTAACCGGGCTATTGATTATCTTGACAATAATTTAGTTAACCCGTACAGGAGACAGCTGAAAAAACGTCAGCAGCAAACCACTTTGGACAGGTTTTTCAGTTCAAAAAGGCAAAGAACTGAAAACACTCCAGAAAAACAGCAACCAGTTTCTTTGGAAGGAGATTCTCTTTCCGAACAATGATGCTCTCTCCATACCTCCTCTCCACATCCATGCCCACAGATCCAGATCTTCATTAGTGTCAAGGTAAGGGCCATACTGTTCCAGTTGTGAAAAACTTTGTAATGTTTATCAATGACCTAGCGATACAGTAAACACAAGTGTGGTTGTTTGGGGGAATAGAGCGAATCTCTAAGAAAAATTTTTTTATTCCTCTTAACAAAGAAGGCCAAGACAGAAGTGCAGAGACGCTTATTCCACTTATTAAACAATTTATTTTACCTAATTCTGTTGTGATTAGTGATGGGTGGGCAGCGTATCACAAACTTGCTGAAGAAGGATACACGCACAAAGTGATCAATCACAGCGAACAATTTGTCGACAGACGATAGTAGTGTGCACACGCAAAACATTGAACGCCTTTGGCGAGATATTTGTTTATAGACAATTTCAATAAAGAACAGGGTCAGTTGCATCACAACTTTTTATTGAAGCTGGGAAATTATATGTACCTCCTGTGACCGACAACAACCACGGGCCGAAACCGACAATTCATCTTCGGACAGCGATATCGACCAACCAGGGCCTACTTTTTAAGGTAAATGTAAGCTTAGGTTTAGGTTGTAACTATTTCAGGTTAGGCTTGTAACCATTTTTCGGGTTGTTTGCATATTGCGTTGACGCCGTGTAACGCAGTTGTTAGGTTAGGTTAGGTTAAAACATGTTGAAACAATAATTTAAACCATTCTATCTTGCCAGAACACACGAGCTTGCCAAGAATCATTAAAAAACACGTCGAAACTAGTTTCGTTCCCCTTTGTTTTAGAGTAAAGTCTAAAACCGTTCATTTCCGAGGAAAATGAAGGAGACATTCGTGCAAAACACATCAAAATCACCTAGAAAAACATATTTTCATGTCATTTTGGGCTGGTTCCTCTTTCTAAAAATTTACCAAATTTTATTTCTCTGGTAACATTGTTGTTGCACAGGAAATATTCTTTTAGCATAAGCTATTGAATATACTAAAAAAACTTGACAAAGTAATCACATTTTTGTTGAACTAAATAAAATATGAATGAATTCACATATAGTACTAAAATATAAGTAACTACTAGACTATATTAAATAATAGATAAAGTAAAATTATGAACTTTGCATAATAGTCCAATTATCCCGTAGTGATATCATAAAAAAAAAATTTCCTTGTGTTGTCATTGTAGCAAGGTAGGTATTTTGAAGAACTTCTCAAACACTCCTTTAATGAGAAGCAAAAAATTGTGGCCAAATTTTCAAAATATACTGTTACCATTGCAAATGGACAACTTGCCAAGCCAGAAACAATTAGATTCTTATTTGGGAAACTTTTTTTTCTACGCAAGGAAAAAAAAAAAAAAAAACTTGAGGGGTACAGCCAAATCCAAGTTCTCGACCCTCGGTTCATGGACTACAGTCTTAAGTGATCCTGCTTGTCTTCTCTTTTTACATTCATTTTCCCTAATACTTCTATTATAACAATTTTCTTATAAATTTAATGTCATACCCATTTTACTCATGGTTTCCGACCTATTAATCATGGTAGCCCATCACCCTGCAAAATTAGTCTTCAAATTAAAATGATATTGTTATAATACAATAAAGTTTCATACATACTTACCTGGCAGATATATACTTAGCTAAGACTCCGTCGTCCCCGACAGAAATTCAAATTTCGCGCCACTCGCTACCGGTAGGTCAGGTGATCTACCTGCCTGCCCTGGGCGGCAGGACTAGGAACCATTCCCGTTTTCTATCATATTTTCTCTCTTCCACCTGTCTCCTGTGGGGAGGCTGGGTGGGCCATTAATCGTATATATCTGCCAGGTAAGTATGTATGAAACTTTATTGTATTATAACAATATCATTTTCATACAATGAACTTACCTGTCAGATATATACTTAGCTGATTGGCACCCTTTGTTGGGGGTAAGAGACAGCTAATATGGAATAGACAGGTAAACAACATATGTTGTAGGTATAAAGAAAACCTTGGTTCCTACCTGATAGGTGGTAAACTTCGTGGCTGTAGCCCGGTAGTCTGCATCACCTCAAGACTTTAGCGAGATATTAGATCTATGGCTAGAGTTCTTGTGGGTCTGTCGATGGGTATATGAACCGCTTACTCGGCAGAGCCTGAAAGGACTTTGTCAATGGGTACTGGACCACTTCTATGACAACACACCTTATGAAGGAGCATAACCAATCCCGACCACCTGATCCTAACCACCATGTTAGTAAATAGAATTGTTCTGAGTTATCCCCGAACTCATTACAAACAACCCATAACTCTAAACTAAAATGCATTCATACAAAAATTCTCAAAAAAAATTTTAATACTCCTCTAAAAGATATCACAAGAGTTCCTTACTGAACAACAGTGACTGGCCGCCAGTGCAGCACCGAGCCCTCTTTGTCAGCAGAAATCTAGAACATATCTAGTAGAAGGTATGTACAAAGTTAAGGATTGGTGTTTGCTCCCGTACCCAGTATTGTATCCGCCGATACGAAAGGCCCCAGAGAAAAACATTTCTCGTAGGTCACGCGAACGTCTTTAAGATAGTGAGATGCAAATACCGAATTGCACCTCCAATATGTTGTATCAATGATTTTCTTTAGCGACATATTCTTCTGAAAAGAGAGAGACGTCGCCACTGCTCTAACTTCATGAGCTTTTACTCTTAAAAGCGGAAAAGAGTCGTCAGGACAGAACTTGTGAGCATCTGTAATGACGCTCCTAATGAAGAAAGCTAATGCGTTCTTAGACATGATTCTTGTGGGGTCTTTAATCGAACACCAAAGACTTTGTCTAGAGCCTCCCATTTGTTTCTTCCTTTGTAAGTAGAACTTCAAGGCTCTTACAGGGCAAAGAGACCTTTCTGTTTCTCTACCTACTAGACTCGATAAGCCTTTAATCTCGAATCTCTTGGGCCAGGGATTCGATTGGGCGTTCTCATTTTTCCGCTAGAAAAAGAGTTCCTAAACGAGCAGATAAGGCCGAGTCTCTGTTAAAGCCGACTTCATCTTCCAGGGCATGAAGTTCCCCAACTCTTTTGGGCTGTCGCCAAAGATAGGGAGAAACAAGCATTTCCTTGTTATATCCCTGAACGAAGCTAAATGAGGAGGCTCAAATCTGTCAGATGAAAGGTACTTGAGAACTACATCCAGGTTCCAGCTGGGAGGAGTTAGTTCCTTAGATTTTGTCGTTTCAAACGATCTAATCAAGTCGTGCAGATCTTTATTATCAGCAATCTCTAGGCCTCTGTTTCTGAAGACTGCCGAAAGCATGCTCCTGTATCCTTTGATCGTCGATACAGATAAGTGAGAGACCTCTCTCAAGAACAAAAGGAAATCAGAGATTTCGGTTATAGAGGTACTGGAGGAGGACAACTTCTTAGACTTACACCACCTTCTGAATACCTCCCACTTAGACTGATAGACTCGTCTAGTGGAAGATCTGCGGGCTCTAGCGATAGCGCTTGCAGCTTCGCGAGAAAAACCCCTCGCTCTGACAAGTCTTTCGAAAGTCGAAAGGCAGTCAGCGCGAGAGCGGGGAGGTTTTGATGAAACCTCTCGAAGTGTGGCTGTCTGAGAAGATCCATCCTTCTTGGAAGGGATCTTGGGAAGTCTACTGTCCACTCCAGCACCTCTGCAAACCAATCTTGTGCTGGCCAAAACGGGGCTATCAGGGTCATCCTTGTCCCGTTGGACGCTACAAACTTTCTCAACACTTGTCCCAGGATTTGAAAGGGGGGAAAGCGTACACGTCCACATGAGACCAGTCTAGCAGGAAGGCGTCGACCACCAGAGCTCTTGGGTCTTCCACCACTGAACAAAAGACTTCCAGCCTTTTGGAAAGGAATGTGGCGAACAGATCTACGTGGGAGTGCCCCAAAGATCCCAAAGACTCTGACACACCTCTGAATAAAGGGTCCATTCTGTGTGAAGGACCTGGCTTCTCCTGCTCAGTCTGTCCGCCCTGACGTTTCTCGTACCCTGAACAAATCTTGTCAGGAGGGAGATGTTCCTCTGTGAGGTCCAAATTAGCAGATCTCTTGCTATCTCGTATAAGACACACGGAGTGCGTTCCTCCTTGCTTCCGAATGTAGGACAGGGCGGTAGTGTTGTCCACATTCACTTGGACCACACTGTTTGTCACAAAGGGTTCGAAGAACTTTAGCGCCAAGTGAACTGCTAGAAGTTCTTTGCAATTTATGTGCCAGGACACCTGTGCTGCCTTCCAGGTGCCTGACACTTCTCTCGGTCCTAGTGTTGCTCCCCAACCCTTCTCCGATGCGTCTGAATACAACACTCGGCTTGGGTTCGGAACTTCCAGAGAAATTCCCTTGTTCTCTTTTAGAGGGACAACCACCATTGCAGGTGTGGTTTCATCTCCGTTGGAAGGATAAAACTGTCGGAGAGAAGTCCCGTCTTCCAGTTCCATGATCTCTCTAGGAAAAACTGAAGAGGACGAAGATGCAGTCTTCCTAGAGGAAAGAACTGTTCGAGCGAGGAAAGGGTGCCTAGAAGGCTTAACCATTCCCTCGCCGAAGTTCATTCTTTCCGTAAGTTAAGGAAGAGACTTTTTCCAAGCCTCTCACGATTCTCTCTTGCGAAGGAAATACTCGAAAACCCCGAGAATCCATCTGAATCCCCAGATAGACCAAGTTCTGTCTGGGAATCAGCTGTGACTTCTCGAGGTTCACGAGTAGTCCCAACGCCTTTATCAGGTCTAGGGTCAAAGAAAGGTCCTCCAAACACTGTCTCTCTGTTTCTGGCCCTGATGAGCCAATCGTCCAGATATAGAGAGATGTTGACGCCTTTGAGGTGAAGAAACCTCGCCACATTCTTCATCAGGTTTGTGAAGACCTGAGGAGCTGTGGACAGGCCGAAACACAAGGCCCTGAACTGAAAGATCCTTCCCCCCGTCATGAAACGGAGGTACTTCTTCGACGAAGGGTGAATCGGGACATGAAAATAGGCGTCCTGGAGATCCAGCGACACCATCCAATCTCCTTGACGCAAAGCCGCAAGGACTGAGGCCGAAGTCTCCATAGAGAACTTCTCCTTTAGAACGAACTTGTTCAGAGCGCTGACATCTAGTACTGGTCTCCAGCCCCCCGAGGCTTTCGCAACCAGGAAAAGCCGATTGTAATACCCCGGAGAGTTTTGCTCTAGAACTAATTCTATAGCTCTTTTGTCCCACATTTGATTCACCATCAGACAAAGAGTATCCCTCAGTACAGGGTCCCTGTATCTGGCTGACAGTTCCCGCGGAATGGTCGAAAACAGTGATCGAGGCGAAGGAGGAGCCGCAGGAGTCAAAGAATCTCCGTACTCCTGCAAAAGAAGGTCTGTCAGAACTCTATAGTTAGAGACTCCTTCTCTACCGTTACCCTCTTCTTCCGAATCTCCTTCTACACCGTGCGGAGAATCGGCCTGAAAAACGAGAGGATCTTCATCCCGTTCTCTCTCTACTGGTGACAAACTCCTACTAGGAGAGGGACTCATAGAGTGAACAGAATCTCTCTCAAGTCTAAAAGAAGTCTCGCGTCTGCTTGACTTCTCACGCCTGGAAAGCTCCTCGCGCTTGGCTGGCGCCTCGCGCTTGGCTGGCGCCTCGCGCTTGGCTGGCGCCTCGCGCTTGGCTGGCGCCTCGCGCTTGGCTGGCGCTTCTCGCTTGGCTGGCGCTTGTTGCCTGGCTGGCATCTCGCGCCTGGCTGACACCTCGCTCTTGTCTGGCGCCTCACGCAAAGCTGACTCCTCGCGCTTGGCTGAATCCTCGCGCCTGAGCGTATCCTTATCCAGAGCAACTCGCTCGGATAGCTCCTGACGCTTGCAAGACTCTTCGCGCCTGGAAGACGTCCCATGTCTGGAGGACGCTTCACGTACTGGCCGGTGAATGAAAGAAGACAAGACTTCTTAATAGGAAGTCTAGCGTCCTTCTTGCGAGGGGGATCCCTCCAAAGAACTCCAACCAAAGAGGCTATCTGCTCTTGTACTGCAAGCAATATCCTCTTGGAAGCCACACCAGCGTCCTCTTCAATAGAAGAAGGAGAACTCGAAGGAGTGCGATCCTCAAATACTGTTCGAGGAGGCGTCGAAACCAGCTTAGCCTTCTGATAGAAGAAGGAGCTTCCTCCGAGAAGCGTTCCGGGCTCGAGTCAAACGCGCGCTCTTTCCAGTGCCTTTTCAGTGGCCTAGAAAGATCAGAGTCCTTCCACCCTCGTTTAGGTGAAGGAGAAACCGGACGACGAGAAACAATCTCGTAGGACGCTTCTATTAAAGCGGTCCTGAGCAGACTGTAGCGAAAACGAAACCTGCTGAAGGGACGCCTGACCGTTGGGGATTCCCCACAACCTCCGTACGACTTTCGACTTTCCTTCTCCTCTGGGTATGTGAGTTTGGAAGAGGTCTAGGCCTGGGAGCATCGCAGGACGTCAGACGCCCCCTCCACAACACTGGGAACACTCACTTCACCAAGTAATTCACTATCACTTCCCTTACCTTGCATGGCCGCCATCTTTGTCTTCATTTTACGAAGAGTAGCCTTCAGATTGGCGATTTCCGAAGCCGAATCCGAATGCAAAGCCTGTGAGGGTTCAGATACATAGGGAGAATCAAATTCATTAATAATAGGAGAGTTAGACTCAGAAAAAGGCTCAATAGGCCTTGTACTCACACTCTTTTGTGTAACCCGTCTAATTCTATCCCTCTCTAACTTCTTCAAGTAAGAAGTTAGAGTCTTCCATTCATTAGCATTCAACTTTTCACACTCAATACGGGGTGTTAGCCAAAGAACAGTCAAACCCCCTACATTTACGACATTAGTGAGGATCAACCGAAGCCTTCGGTATCCTCACCTTGCAGCCTACATTCACACACACACTCACACTAACACTTGAATCAGACATTCTATCAGAAAAATCAAAAGCAAGTCCAAATCCAGTCCACAGTAGCGAATGCCAAACAACGATCCAGTATGTCACCAAGAAATCCAATATAAATAGATCAAAAAAGTCTTGAAAAGCCGAATTCCAGTCAGGAGGTAGTAACAACAATGTTGATACCACCGGCAACAGAGAAAATATGATAGAAAACGGGAATGGTTCCTAGTCCTGCCGCCCAGGGCAGGCAGGTAGATCACCTGACCTACCTCGGTAGCGAGTGGGCGCGAAATTTGAATTTCTGTTGGGGACGACGGAGTCTTAGCTAAGTATATATCTGACAGGTAAGTTCATTGTATGAAACTCTGTTTTCAATTTCACTGGTATTTCCATAACTCCTTTTGACTTTTATGATGATTCGCCAAAATCAAACACTTCATTACTCTCAGCATCCTTCGTTATCCTCAGCTCTTCGTAATTCAAACCCACAACAATGCATCCTAGTCACAATTCCCCACAAACTGTCAGTTTACAACCTGTCTAAAATTGCATCAACCTCTTTCCAAGATTCTTCCTCTATTTTACTAACTTCTATGTATAAACTTTCTTCTTCTCATCCAATTTCTATCTTTTTTTTTTAATTTTTTGTTGTTGTCTAATTTCTGTTTTCTTCCAATACTGAAATTTCCAAGGACAATGTCATTCAGATTTGCATATTGCACAATGTTACTTTTCCTTCTTTATTTATAGGATTTCTTCCACTCCTACCTCAGCTCCAGTTTCCTTGATATCTTTCCTTTTTCTGCTCTCTCCTGGAATTTGCATTGCCTTCTGAATCCCAACATTCCCTTTCCTCTTTATTCCCTAATCCCTCAAATATTCTTTTCATTAATATATGAGACAATTATACAGTAGAGCCTCGGTTCTCGACGCTAATTCGTTCCAGAAGGAGCATCGAAATTCGATTATTTCGAGAACTGAATCAAGTTTTCCCATAAGAAATAACTGAAAATGGATTAATCCGTTCTTGACCATCAGTTATTACCCTAACCTTGCCTTTTTATTATACAATACATTACATGTAAATTACAACTAAATAAGTTAAAGGTTAAATAAATATGTTAAATGTATATTTATAATTTTAAATTTATAATAGTATACAGTATAAAAGAAAACTGGCCTGCGTCCAACCGATTGTTGACCAAGCGCCATAGGCTACCTAGGTAAATAGTAAGTGAAACAGTGTAGTGGGTAGGCATAAAAAGTGTTGCTAACATAATAAAAACATTGAAAAGCAAGTCTAATTATTACAGTAAATTAATAAACTATTAAAATTAAATCCAATTTATATTGATCAAAACTTACGAAAATTTGCCTACATTAAGTCGGCATTTAAGGATGTAAACAAACCATAGCGCAGCCCTGGGGGTTTATAGCGGGACTATGGTAGTAAACAAACCATATCGTCGCTATAAGCCTAGAAACGTTTACATTCGATACTAATTTATGGTAAATCTTATACGAAGTCGACTGCAATACTGTATACAAAATCGCTTGAAAATTATCTTTCAGTAAATGTTATGATACTAACTATTTTGTTTCATAAATGTCCTTGTAAAAAGGTGCGTCTTTTACGGCAAATTACCCAATATCAGGGCTGGTTTCAAGCTTATTGGACTTTGACAATTATTATGGTACTGCATGGTACATATATACGTACATATAAGTAAAAGAATCTTCTTAATTTCTACAATTACTATATCATTACGTACCAGCATCTCTTGAGTTTAATATCAAGCTAACCTCTTTTTTACGAGGACGCTTATAAACCAAGCATACAGATTGCGTTCATTACCACGCACAGCGTACAATAAAAAAATGTAAACTGTGTCCACTACCAGATCTACGTAAACATTGAAGTCTTTATACAGTACACATAAAAGAATCGTCTTAATTTCTATAATTATTCTATACCATAGCGGCTTCTCTGATTTAAGCTTAGGCTAACCTCCTCGCTTGAGAGAGAGAGAGAGAGAGAGAGAGAGAGAGAGAGAGAGAGAGAGAGAGAGAGAGAGAGAGACGAGAGACGAGAGAGAGAGAGAGAGAGAGAGAGAGAGAGAGAATAAAGATAAAAATAAATGAATAAATAAATTTACACGTTACGTATGTAACAGTGGTTTCACTACCAAATCTTACACGTAAACAATGACGTATTTTTACAGTAGACATAAAAGAATCTACTTAATTTCTATAATTAATGTATACAGTAGCGGCTTCTGAGTTAAGCCAAGGCTAGCCTCCTCTTTACCGGCAAGCTTAAAAAGCTTAGATTGCGTTGCTACCGAACCGAAAATGTTCCGTATGTAACTGGTTTCACTACCAAATCTTACACGTAAACTGACGTATTACAGTACAGCATAAAAGATTCTTCTTAATTTCTTAATTACTACGCACTTAATATGGCATAGTGTCTTCTCGATTTAAGCTATGGCTAACCTCTTCTTTACCGGCAAGCTTAAAGATTGCATTCGCTCCCGAACCGCACATGTAACCTACATACGAAACATTGCCTTCACTCCAAACCTAACACTTAAATACGTATTGCATTTGGTACTGAAACGCGCTCCTCAAGTGTGAGCATGGTTTTAGAATAGGTCTATGCTTGAAAAAAAAATCAAGCAAGGGTGCTTGATTAAATCTTTTTTTCGCTCATCACTTTCATGCAGAGGAGAGGGATAGACGAAATTACTTTAAAGGTTTGTATTTGGAGTGGGAAACGAGGAAACATTTTGAAGAAGGAAAACGCGAGATGCCTTGTAAAGACTTTTCCATTATTTCAGAGATTAACAATAGCAAAAGGTTTGAACATAGATAGCCAGTAGTAATGTTGGGACCCATGATGAATCAAAAGGTAACTGCGTTTAGAGTTGATACCACCGAAAAAGCAAACTAAATGCTCGCAAGGTGTACGAGACACGATACATGTTTGAATGTTTGTAAACAATAGCTGCGGACTTTAACCCACGAGCGGCGGCACGTATGCTGCTAAAATGCGACGCCTATTTAACCAATTTTTTTTTTTTTCTCTTCGGAAATTTCCTTACCAGAATTATTTTTTCATAAGAATAGTAATGTTTTAATATACCATTAGGAATCGCAGAAAAAATGGCGATTATACGGCAATAAAAAATATCAAAGAGAACATATATATACATATTGTGAAATGTAAAGGAAATTTTTTTTTTATCATCCTTTTTCATTTTCAACTTTCTGTCGACCAAACACTTATACAGGTCATGCTTTTTCATCATTTCATAAATGAACAAGAGCTAAATTTATCTTAGAAGTTGGAGAAAAAAATTCAGGCATATATAACTAGTAGCTCAACAGGTATTAGACATTTAACGAAACCATCTCACACCGAGTTTCAAAAGAGAATCGTCCTCTTGCAATTAGTTGTTACAGCACTATCAACATTCTATTACTAAGTGCCCTAATGAAAGTATATAGAACTTTTGACTAACCTTATTTACATATATACACTATGTACATGTTTTTCATCCTCTACTCATCTTCAGACTTCCGTTTTGGACGCCCCTTGGCACGGAAGTAATGCTGCAGCTGGTGCCAGCATCCCTCGTGAATGCCAACATTGCATCCTGGGCACCAGTGCTTTTGAACGAAAGGCTTTGGGCAAACTGCACATAGTCTCAGTTTTGTGCCATCCAATCTTGCATATTTATGCTCTGGACCAAGCACTGATGCGGTACGACTACCAGGTGAAAGGCTTGACTGACGGCTACCACCAGAAGCAGATGTCGCACCTGAGAGTGAGCGGCTAGTAGATGGAGATGCTGGAATGAGAGGATAAAATCTTTCTTCGTTGCAGCACAAGCATGCAACAATCAAACGAAGGAATTCGCTTCTTTTCACTGGCTTATCAGTATTTTGCTGATACATTATATATGCATCCAAAACAGCGATATCCAGCAAGTTGGAGAAGATTTTTTTCCAGTGCCGTCTTGATGGTCTTTGCGCAGCATACTGGTATAGCTTTTTGTCACTGAGGATCTACTCCTCCCATACCGATGTTGTAGTCATTTATCACTTTTGGCTTTACCACTTCCCCGTGTCTTTTTTGCAAAGTTATGTTTTCTGGCATGAGCATAGGAGGACAGCAGATACACAGGCTTCCGAGTAGCTTTTTCTTTGAACCCACACGTAAGAAGCTGACCTTTTCTCACATATAAAGGCTCTCCAACTTTTCATTTTTTCTTTCTTCAAGCTCTGTGGGCAATCCCTTCGAGTTTATACGAATAGTGCCTGTCAGTGATGTTTTGTTCTCAAGCAATGCTTCGGGCTAATGGCACCTTTGTAAAAAATTGTCCGTCACCAAATGATAACCTTTATTCAAGAGCCGACTCTTTTCCCATGATACTCATAACAACTGTATGAGACAATCCCTTTTCTGAACCGGAAGCATAGAAATCCCTGCCTGAGTACAAGTCAATATGAAAAACATAACCAGTATCTGCTTCACATAGCTCAAATTTCTTTATTCCGTACCTACTGTGGTGTTTATTTGGCATATACTGAATATACGCAAATCTGTTTCGCATGCCAATCATACTTTCATCAATAGACACTGTCTCCTTTGGCTTGTAGTGTTTCTTGAATAATTCATTACAAGAATCCAAAATGGGCGTATTTTATATGCATGGATCAAAGTTTGGATCACCTCGAGGTTTTACTTTTGAACTGTCACTAACATGGAAAAAGTCTACTAACAAGGAGAAAATCATCACGTGACATTGTCTCTGGAAAAAAAGGTATACGGGTTTCCCGACAGGTAGACCAATACTCTCTTTCATCCTTTACACGAATAAGTCCCATCAACAAATTCCAATCCATAAAATATTTTTTTATTTTGTCCTCAGTCACAGGGTTCCAGCGACGAAATCGGTGCGCTTGTGAGAAGCAATCCATTCAGTTTTGGTTGCAAGTACGTCAGCTGCATATTTGTTCGTTTGTTTTACAATATTATCAATGACATTGTCAGTCAGGAACAAATAAAGGTATTGAATGGGCTGGGAATTTCTTGGAGGCACACTAATTGGTCCTGTATGTCTTTCTGTAAAAACTAATTTCGTGCCGGAACTAATGTCTTCCGGCGGGTAGGCTCGTGTCCAGACAGATGCATGATCATAATCACAGATATCAGTATCACTATCACTTTCAACATCATATTCCTCACTTATGCTATCACTTTCAGAACCCTGACTTATGTCAAAATCATTGTCACTAAGTGACCAATCACTATCACTTCTTTCATTCGCCATTATTATGTAATTATATCAATAAATCACAAAGTAAATTTCACGGCCGCCGTCATGCAAAGAAAAAAACCGCGGAAACTGACCAAAAGTTGCGCAAGCGTATTATCATCTCATTTAAAAAATTGAGGCATTGTGGCAATACTGTTTCTTATCTGTGTTCTGAATGGTTTACTTACCCTTATGACATCATAAAACCCCGCCTCCAACACCACCTGTTCTTGCCCGCGTGATTTGAAATTAAAGCATCGCTGAAATAGACTATCACATTTTAGTAGCACATAAAGCGTCGATTTTAGCGCCGCGCCGCCGTTCGTGGGTTAAACAATGCAGTGGCGTCACCAGTGTTACCAACCGTTTTGCTAAATTATGCTAGTCGGTCCAAGCAAGAATTTATGCCAAATATGGTGCAATTTTGTGCCAGAATTATGCTATTAATCTATCATTATCTCATTTCTCTAATACATTTGAGCTAAAACGACTATGTAATGGAAATTTAAAACATTTATATATTAGGTGAAATGATACAAAGTGACGAACAGACAATATTATAACTAATAATTTGTTGATCTTTCCATGTTCGCAAACTCGAATAAAACACCATTTTTCTTTAATAGATCACATACGCAATACTAGTATACTATCTGATATGCAATCACTAGTATACTATTTAACAAATGTGTGAAGATCACACATACAGTGAAGAAAAACATACAAATTTTACTTATTACTGCATCATTATCATGCCACTGAGAACCATTTTTCTTTAACAGGTCACATACACAATTAATAAATACTTGAAAATGTGTGAAAATTACTTCAAATATAACATTTTGATATTTACTGAAAAATTAAAACTAAAAAAAAAGGCAAACAAACAAACCAAGAAGAAAAACATACGTACTTATTACTTGATCATCATGATGTCACTGAAACACCATTTTTCTTTAATAGATCACATACACAATGAATAAATACTTGAAAATTGTGTGAAAATCACTTCAGACACAATTAAAATTTTGATAACTACTGAAAAAATAAAACTTAAAAAAGGAAAAAAAATAATTCTTTACTCACGAAGAAAAATTATTAACACTTTACTGATCGTTTGTCATGTCACGGTGGGTATTTATTTATATTCAGAAAATTTAACATTCCGTAGTTGGGTTAAAACTTAGCAATTAACTCATTTGTTAGTGCTGCTTTTGAGGCAATTTCACTATGAAGATACATTCACTATAGCTGTGTATGAAACCGAGGAATTTTCTGCATTTTATTTAAAATTTTAGTGAAAATACATTCTAAAATTGTACTAGAACCCTAAGTGTGAAAGAAATTATGCTAAGCTCCAATTCTTGGGTCAAATTATGCTAAAAAAAACATGAAATTATGCTACATCTGGTAGCGCTGGATGATGTCAACTAGCGGCGGCTGGCGGAAACAGTTTTTGTTTACAAACATCATATGGTCGGGGGTCGGAAACTGGTTTTTTGGTTGAAAACAGATACAAAGTTTATTGGAAATTTAGTGGCGAAACCCGATTATGTCGAGTTCTAATACAGTCGTGAACCGGGTCTCTACTGTATATTCCAACTTTCTTTGACCACAAGCTGCTAATTTTTTTTTCTGTGAGATTTCCTCGTTCTAATAGGTACACTAAAACACTTAGCTTCTTCTAGTATGCTTTTTCCCATCAATCTGTTACACTTCAATTCTGCTTTTTCATGCTTGATTAGAAAATCTCACGTCTTTTCACTAGATTTTCTTCCTATTTTAAGTTTTTTATTTTATTGTAATTTCTCATTAATGTATCTTTCAGATAAACTTCATCTAGTTTGAATAAGATTATCTTTGAACCCTCTTTATCCTTAAGTTCATCTCTATTGTGTTACATCTAGGGCTTTTCCTTTTGAGCTAATTCATATATATATCCCTAGATATTTAAAGTCTCCACACAACACAAGCCTATCTTCAACGTGTCCTCCCCATCTTTTACACTCGCCCCGTATCCTGCTAAATTTCAGGCAATCCCTTCCCCATCTTATCTTCCATTGTTCACCGTTGGTTCTGCCCATCTTCATGCAACCATGCTCTGCTACCACTTTAGTACTTTCTAGCCTAATCTTTTCTATCTACCCACATGATCACCTTCGTCAGTCTCAGTAAAATTCAGCTTAAGACTTGAAACAACAATACAACCAGACTAACACACCCCACAAGTTTCTACCAAAAAGAAAGCTTTCATAGCTTTGACCACATAAAAATAAACCTTGCCAGCCATCTTCCAGTTTTTTACATTTTGCCCACCATGCCGCCACCATCTTGTGGTCTATGATGTCACTTCCTATGACATCACAACACAACACAACTCCAATACATTCCCAAAACTCCCTATAACACTAAACATGTTTCCCATACATTGAACAACACCCACACTTCACCAATGCAGAATGCAAAATCAAAACATTACTGACCAAACTTTAAAACTTACCCTATATATAATCACACAGCAAGCTCTAATTTCCTCATGAACCTTAATTCAGGGCTGGCAATGGTGTAAGTACAAGCAACACAGGAAGCTTGCATAGAGGTAGAAGGCATAGGAGTCAGAGGACTACTAGGAAGAAAAAGTTCTCAGAGAAGCAGAAAGAGTAGGAGCCTCTGCTAACACAGATGGCTAAGAAGCTAAACTAGCTCTAAGAGCTGCCTCTCTTTCTATCCTTGACTACTTTCTCGCAATAAGAAATAAACCTTCCATTTACCCTCATCCATCCCCAGCACTCAGGACACGTTAGGTCTGTTACACTCCTGACCCAGACATTTGGTACATCTAGGATGCAAGTCATAGATCTCTTTTCAACTAGCCTTCAGTGCAAAGCCTAGTTCCAGATAACTAGAACTAGAATCTGACAAGACTGCATGAATTAAAAGTGCTACACTACATGAAAACAAAGCCACACCAAATCTAATGTCACACAATCATAAGTTGATCAACCATCCAACAGCTGATGAAATGTCTACTGAAAACCACCAATGTCAACCAGGAGCCAGCAGAATATGAACGTAAGTGCAGTATTGTCATACCTGGTGTCCAGAAGCAGGTGGATACCAGTCACTGAAATTTGAATTTTGGTCTGCCGCAGTAGGGAACCTACAGCTATGTAATTGCTTGGTCAAGACACAAAAACAAAGTTGATTTTCATTACAGTTCAAGGTCTTGATGGATGACAAGAAGTTGCAATGTACCAGTCAGCTAATATTTGCACAAGGCCAGAATACTCTACCCAAACCCTTTTTGACTCCTCACCTTCTCTCACCCTGTAATGGTGTGACTGGCCTTTTGCCTACACCGCCCACCAACACCCTTGCTCCCCCTTTACCTCTGCTGCTTCATGGGGCATATGGTTCCCTGATGAGTTACGCATCATGTGACCTATTCACCACACAAACTTGGTTACTTTGTTTACATGCATTCTCCACCACCCAAAACCCCGCATTCCCATCAGTCCCCCTTACCGTAGTATAGAGTTCAAAGGTAAATTACGGGTTAATAAGAGCCGGCCGAAAAAATATTACTTTAAATTCTTGTTCAGGAGGTGAAACTGTATTGAAAAATGTCAACTGCCATAGTCTACCTCGCCGCGGAAGAGTAACAAATCAGAAAAATTAATGGGTAATGTAGACAAAGTCCCAAAACAACATGAACATCAAACCCTCCACCCAAACACACCATGCTTCCCAACTGCAAGTAATTTATAACTAGGAATGAATACAACATGAGTAAGCAATGTATTCATATTTTACAAAGTATATACTAATCATACCAAGAAATACATTTTACATACAAACATCTCCCCACCACAGGTGCACTCCATTCTCAAGCAAAGTACCTCATAAGTAGGTTATGTATTGAAATTTTACATACAAAATTCATCAGACACCAAATACGTTAATACAGTTTTTATAGGCAACAAATAAGAAATTGAGTAAATAGGCCTATTACACTATTACCCAATACGGACTAAAGACTACTGCTGATCAGGGCGGAAAAAAAAAAAAAAAAAAAAAAAAAAAAAAAAAAAAAAAAAAAAAAAAAAAAAAAAAAAAAAAAAAAAAAAAAAAAGCACGAGCGAAATATTTACACAGTAGGGTAAAATATCACAGCAGGCCAAGCAGGCCACCTACAATCAACGCTAGCCACCCTCCGAAAAAGTACATTATAATGCGTTCTGACACCGGAGATGGGCATCAGTCGAGACTTCTTGTTGGTGAAAAACGGAGCTAAAGACCTCTACTCTCCTTTCGAAGTAAGTATTTTTCTCCAAAGTTAGAAATTAAGGCCAAATTTTAAGATTTAAACAGAGGGTACTGAAAAGGGTGGCTACGGCAGTGGAAATCTCACCAAAACGCTTTAGAAATTTTTACTTACACTAAAAATGTTTCGAAGATTAACCAAACAAAAACTTCTTTCAGTTTTCTTCTGAAGATTGAAAAAAGAAACCCACACATTCAATTTGTAACTTGTTTACTTCTAAGTATTTACATTTAGTTTTACTCCACACTCGAGTACTTTCAGGCCCTTCTGTGGCCCATTTCTCAAGAGATGTTGGGATGTTAGCCTGGGTCAAGGCCCAGCAGTCTTCTGGAACTTCTTCTCGTTGTGCTGTCATTTATGCGATGGCTGTTCTGGTTTTCTTGAGAGTTGCCAATCCCCTCTTGTCGCTCTGATATCCTGAGCTGATGGTCAATGGGATTCACCCTTGTGGTAAGGGTGTGGTCACCGTAAGTCTGTTGGGCAGGAAACCTAATCTCCAGGTCAGCAGGGTCAATCTTAGCTTCTTTTAATATCAAAGCTCGGCTTATGGGATCTTCTGAGGTAAAACCTTTGTTTCCTTCAATTGACGCTATCTTGATGTTTACGGAGTCGCTTGTGTCAACAAACTTCCCATTTCATGTGCTAAATCTGCACACCCCATTGTACCCATAGACGCTGGGGCACTTTCATCACAACAATCGCAAACCCACCTCTTACCAGCACTTATTCGTACTTATTCAAGGGGACTACGGCATTCTTTGCGGCGTTTTGCGCTCTTCAATTGTTTATCAGTGTTGTCAATTGGTATGTGTTTACCCTCCAAACTAGTATAAGACTTACACAAAAACCGGGGAAATAAGTGAAATTAGCGTATCTATTTGTAGTATATATACATATTAGAGCAATTTTATCATTACTGCATTACTATGACAACTAGAATTCATCGAAACAGTTTGTAAATGCATCGGCGTATGTGACGCTCCACTAGATTGGCAACGATGAGCCATTTTCCTCACGTCGTCTGCTCGTAAGTATACATCCGAAACATTTGTAATTTTTGGGGGTTAATTTGGTTGCAAAAAAGGGATAATGGACATGAATTAAATAAACATTTTGAAGTAGAGTTAAACTAAATATTGAGTAAAGTAAACAATTAAGGGAATAAAGCTTTGCATCTCATAATCAGTGTTGTTGTCTGCTGCTCGTAACTTTGTTTACGGGAGTGAGTGCTTAGGATTCACGAACAGCAATGTGGTTCGAGTGCACTGTGGAGTGAATTAAGACCAAAATGTGTATAATTACAATCAAAATAAGCACTGGGGAGTTTTCAGTTGTGATGGCAGTAAGGATAAACCACTGATTACAAGGTAAGAATGAATTCAGTTCCAACCATAACCCCGGGAATAACAAGTTTCATACTTTCACTAATATAGGCAACAAAATGTTTTATTGTGCTGATTACAACTGCAATCTTGAGTAAGATCAATAAACGTTACATACATACGCTAACATTGTTCAAATGAGTGCTGGGAAGGCTGGGGAAAGGGGAAAGATGGTGGCCGTCACTGATCAGAACCGTCCATGCAAAACGTAGCCGCCATATTGGATTTTCAAAACTGCCTTGAAAACATTTTACGAAGAGGCGTCACATGCTTATTTTAGTTCATATGGGGCTTTCATATATCCCCCCCAACAATATGTTGACGAAACTTCAGTCTTTTAAATGGTATGCTTAGAGTTGCAATTGTATTCATGTTTTCACCAACAATTAAATATCGAGTGAATAAGACCCGTCCACCGTGATGAGGTTGGCCTTCCGTGGTGTTTTACCCTAGGCTGATCAGGAAAAAAAAAAAAAAAAAAAAAAAAACAAAAAAAAAAAAAAAAAAAAAAGCATGAGCGAAATATTTACACAGTCCTTTCAAACGTTAAAGTATTCATGTCTTATTCATGGTAAATAGAAACAAAGTGTAAAGTACCTACTTAGCACATGATTTCCCATTGACAAAGTAAATTAAATTAATACCTATAGCACAAAATATTCAAATGCAGTACGACTCACCTGATGCGTGGGTAAGGAGACAATATATAACAGAAAATAGGGCCAAGGTGAAACCTGAAACATACTGAAAAATATAGATTGGAACACTCACCCACAGCCAGAGAAGGCGATGGCTGTTCCTTTTCCCCTTGCTAATCTTGGAATCGAATTGGGCAATTATTCAACTGCCATAGTCTAGCTCGCCTCGGAATTATTATCCAGATCTAGGTTAATGGAAGTTATCGAGACATCGCAGAACTCCTGCATTTGGGCAGCTCGAAATACCGAGCCTAGGCTACAAGAACACTAATACTTGCAATCCAACATAAACTACCATATCACCTGGCATTTGGACTTCCAACATTTATTTTTCTTCTCCGACATCTGGCCTGTCGGCTGCACCAACAATTCTCTAGGCCTATCCAATGTTCGGCCTAACGGGATCAACACTTCACTTTTTGACACCGTAGTAGGATATACCTATATCCACCTTAATGGAAAAATTATTAGGCCTCCAGGTTCCGCTAAATTTAATTCACCAACAATTGATCTACCAGCATCACGAACAATCCATTTTCCAACATTAGGGATACGCTACCGGTATCACGAAAACTTCAACAATTGGACTAGGATATCAACCCTTGCTGTTGTGAAATTTAGGCGGCTTGTCAGTCCTAACACGTTTCTCTCCAACACTTGGTCTGTCAGTAGTCTATCACCAACACTTTCCCCACCATTTGGTCGGAAAAACGTTCTTCTCCAGCGTCACCAACAGTTCCTTCTCCATCAGCGTCACTCAAAAGTTTTCCCTCCAAAACTTGGCGTCAACACGTTCCTCTACACTGTTAGGGTGAGGCCACACCAAACGCGGCGAGCGTGGAGGTTGGAGGGAAGAGGTTCCCGCGGCAGTTTGAATCATAGGTATCTTATGCGGGTGGCCACACAAGACTAGCGGGACGGCTCGACCCTCCTGCAGTTGCCGAGGCGACGATGAACATGTTTTAAAATACCGCGGCGGTTCAGGCGTCTTCAACCGAAACAACCCCATTTTCTATATGATTAGGGAGGGACTATACTTGAATGGTTACTTCCCCGATGGTTACTTCCCTTTATTGATTATATTGATAACTATGTTGTGAAGTTAGTCCCGTATTAAGGAACTTTCATTTGTAACCTAGAAATTGTTTAAAGCATATTATCATTGTTAAGTAACTGATATTAGCATAGAAACGATTAAGTTTTAAGCGACTACATTTATTATCTATTCAGTAAAATATCGAGTTAATTATTCCATATCTGTAATGCATGCTTAAATTAGCAGTTATTTTCAGCACCTCTCATTTGTGTACTTTCAGAATGCGTTCAATGAGTTCTTATATAGTCTGAATACTTTCCCAGGGGATGAGTTCATCACTGAATTTAAAGTGAATATAGAAAAAGGACCACACTACGTAAATATACCCTCCGACTTGACATGGTCACTAACGTGCAGATGAACTGGCAATCAGTTGCCGAAGTGTCACCTGTTCAGCGGTAGTGGCTACATAAAAATCATTTAATTGGGGAGGTGTTTCGGAAGAGAGCTTGGTGGGATCCCTGTGATCCATTCCATAAAATTACTTTTTTTCAAGAAATGGAAGAGAAGTAGAACAAGTGGCCCTCAGATGTTAGCCATCGGTGTCATGCATTCGACCCCAAAAACTTAAAGGTGCCAACTATTATGCACTCAGCCACACAAATAATCCTTGTCCAGCTGCATAGACTTGATAACTATATGAATCCTCAGTGTAGCAGTATCATTATTTATGAAAATATTCGTGGTACTTTGTACTTTCTTTTTTATTAATGTTAACAATGAAGCAAAACTGATTTTTCCTTTGTGTTACTTTCTTTTATGTAGTTTCCATTAAACTATTTTGTTTTAAATACCGGTAAAATCGTTTTATTTCAACATAATTCAGACAATAATCAATTATACGTCTTATATTTAATTTGCAATTTAATTCTCGCTCTTTTGTTTTTCTAAGTATCTTTAAGGAAGTAACCCTATATGCTGTTAGTTTTGCAATAATGAAAAGTTAAAAATCCACATTTTCTTTTCACTTCCCCTAAAGTAATAACTATATGGGAAGTAAAAAAAAATATATATAGGATTTTAACCTTTTATTATCACAAAATTCACTGCCAAGCAAAGAACCAAAAGACCTTTGGGTGTTTATACGTACTCTATCGTCAAGTTTGCCACTTACGATTTCTATTAAGGCAATTTCCTATCCAAACGTTACTTTGCAAAGAAGTATATCTTAGACTGCTGAGAGTGACGGCGCGGGAGGGAAGGAGGGAGGGTGGCGTTTCTGGTGTGGCCATGTGTAGTTTTGACGCTGCTCTCCCGCCCGAGACACGCCTGCAACCTCGACGCTCCCCGCGCCCCGGTGTGGCCTCACCCTTAGGCTAGGATATGAGCATCACCAACGTAGACTATTCTCCAACATTCAGCCAAATAGTCTCACCACCAATCACCTTAATGCAATAAATAGTGCACAAGCATCAAAATCGGTTCCTTCTCCATCAGCGAATCTTACGGCGTCCAAAACCCCTCATTTTCCGACAAGTCCATCGGCCAAATATGGTTGACATTGTGAACGTGAGGGGATTTCAAGATTTAACAAACCGCTAACTATTTGCTATGTAAAATATGTCGGGCTGGAAATGTGGTCAGAATGGAAAGGGGCAGAATGTCTTGAATTAGAAGGGAGAAAACCGATGGGGAAGACCGAGGATGCGATACACCAGCTACAACAATGGTTTCCCTCCATTTTTGGGGTTCACATTCTGGCCAGCCTCGAAAATCGACACAGTTTCTCTTCCAGTTTGAAACGTTGTTTCCCCCTCTCTCCCAACCCCTTCACATTTGCTTAAGGTGCTTTTAAGCAAGCGCAGACAGAAGTTGGTGTAGGCTTGAATTCCATGTGCACTGGTTTTCACGGAAACACTCACAAACAAAACTGGAAGCGCAATGGGAGTCGCGACTCGCGTCTCGCAAGCGCAAGGTCCAATCGTAAAGTCTGGCAACAATCCAGTATTGCCAACCATTCGTAGACGCCATCAAATGCTTATATATATATATATATATATATATATATATATATATATATATATATATATATATATATATATATATATGGAATGAGAGAAACCAAAAACATGAAAATGAAATCGTTTAGTACACTACAGAATTTCATGGCTTGTGTCACCGTAAGGGTTGGCAATTCTGATTGGAAGACTGTGCCCTGTAAAGCTGGCCATACATTAAGCTGGCCATACATTATCCAACTTGTTGTACAACTTGGTTGGGTTGTATGAAATGTTAGACAGTGTATGGGCTGGTTGTACAACAAGATTTTGGTTGGTTGGTTTGGTTGGAGAGAATCAAGCAGCTTTGATTTTAAGGGGCGTGGCCTAATGTTCTACAACCTTTTGACAGTGTGTGCGCTTGTAAAACTTCACACAACCAACATCAGTTGGAAGCTAGTTTGACTGCGAGTAGTCCTTGCTTTAAAGACACGTTCTTTTGGAAATAGCTGTTTTATAAAAGTGTTAAATAGACGTGATGGCAAATATAAATGACACTGAACAGTGGAGAAGTTTCATTGATACATACAGAAGTTTACCTGCGATTTGGAAAGTGAAAAGCGAAGAATATAAAGATAAAAACAAACGAAATAAAGCATGGGAAGTACTGTTGAATAACCTTAAGGAAATAGTTAGCAATGCCACTCTAGATAATTTTAAAAAAATAAACAATATGAGAACTTGTTATAGGAGGGAATTGAAAAAGAAGGAAAAGTCTGAAAAGTCTGGTGCGGGCGGTGATGAACATGTACGAACCAAGTTTATGGTATTTCGATTTGCTGCATGATTTTTTTAGATCAAGAAATCCTCAGATACCTGGAGATAGTAATTTGGATGAGAGCGATGACCAGGAATTGGAAATACAGCGAGGGTACCAAGAGAAAAATGCGGACTACTCATGATACAACTAAAGATCACTATTTGCAAAAAGCCGTCGAACCTTTAGATTTCATAAAAGAGCAGAAACTCATGAAGGACGAAGCCGCAATCTATGCGGATAGCTGGGCGGTATCCTACAGAAAGCTGAACGAGACACAAAAGTTGTATGCAAAAAAAAGCTATTGATGAGATTCATATAATGGGCCAATAAACCAGTTAACATTGGATTCTGTGTCACTATCGTCCAGTAGGTCAAGTACTCGTGCATCAACCCCATTGACATTTTCAACCCAACCTGTATGCACTTATCATTTATCCAATGAAAATGTTTCGACTGACATAAGCCAAGGGAGTCAATATACTATAACTGAACTTCTTCAAGACCCGAATTATTCTTTAAACTAGTTGTAGAATACCTATATTAAACTTCAAGGATAAAAATACATGCATTTGGTACAGTAGTTTATTTTTAGTTTGCATTATTTAAAGGAAACGTTTTTGAACAATGTAATATTTAGTTTATGTATTTTTATAATGTTGTAGTATACCTAGATACAACTTCAAGGATGCATATACATTCATAAGGTACAATATTTTATTTTCATTTTCATTGTTTAAAGGAAATCTGTTATTTTTATTAAGAATGTAATATTCAGTTAATACATTTTTTTATAATGTATATTACTTAATGGTAATAAACTTTATCAGTTTTTGATGTTTTATTGCTGTTCTACCCTTGCAGAAGGTTGTTGTAATCCTAACATTTTCCACTGCCATGAGACTGCACCATCAGTATAGAAATAACTGACAAAACTTGTTCCTTACTTGCTTAGCACATGTGGTAGAATTTCTTTTCTGAGTTGGTTGTAATGGGACTAGTTGTTGCGGATCAGATCTCCAAGAACCCTCCTGTACAGTTGCAGTATCTATATTTTCTATATCAGCGCCTTGAAAATATAACTGTCTATTCTTTTTCAAGATATAATTGTGTAGATAGCAGCATGCTAATGTGATTCGTGCGGCTTTTTCAGGTGCTAAATTTATAGTAGTAATAAAAAAATCCGAAACCTGCTAGCTAGAATCCCAAAGCAATTTTCAATAATTCGTCTTGCTCGAGATAATCTATAGCAATAGATTCTTTGTTCATCTGTTAGCTGACCAGTGAAGGGTTTCATTAGATTTTCAGAGGGAGGGCAAATGCATCGTCTCCCTACCATGACATACGGCATTTCCCATAATTTCCTACAGGTAAATCCTCTGGATCTGGAAAATGTAATGTCATCGTTTTCAAGTTGTTCAAAGAATTTGCTGTTAGATTGAACTCCTCCATCTGATGCTCTTCCATTTTGCTCCAGCCTTAGCATATATGAATTCATAGTTGGCATTTGCAATGCCAAACAAGACAATGCTGAATGTTTTTTTTTATAATTATAATAGTATGAACCTGAATTTGCTGGGTTTTTTTATGTTGACATGTTTACCGTCTACCGCTCCAATACAGTGTGGAAAATTCCAACTTTCTTCAAAGGACGTAGATAGTTCTTCCATTCCATCTTTTGTAGTTGGATTTAAGTTTTAATTATTTTTCTTCTTGTTTCAGCACACTAATTATAGCATTGCAAGTAGGTAAAATAAACTGACCTATAGTTTTGGGGGTTGGGGAGCAATTCTCGTCAAAAACTTTAAATCCTCATATGATTGACCGGTCGCTAAAATCGTAAAGTTGTTGACAGCTTTTGGTGTACTGTTATCACGTCATCCCTCATTTTCGTAGCCTTTTTTTTCAAGAAAGGCGTAACCAGGCTTAACAGCTCCTGATAGGTTTCATTGTCCATTCTCAAGAAATTTTTGTAATCATCTGGAGCAGTTTCTTTTAGTTCACGTAACAATTCACATGAGAATTATGTGATCGATTTAGCAGCCATTGTTTTGCCCAATGCTTTCTTTTTTTTATACGTACTTTTTTTTTCGTTCTCAAGCTGCACATAAACTGATTATTGTACCACATAAAAGTATTTCTTCATCTACTTCCATTCCGTAATGATTTTTTTATTTTGAATTCTAAGACAACAATAATATGCCACAGAGCGTGTTATTCAATACAGATCGACATCTATAACTAATGTTGGACGACTTGGTCTTACAGTGTATGCTCTAGAGCAGAAATTGTTGGCCAACATTGTTGTCCAACCAAGTTGGATAATGTATGGCCCGCTTAAGTTTGGTCTTAGCACCCATCATCATTTCATAAATACAAACGGGCCATTGATAAAAACAATTAGTATCTCAAGGAATTGTTTTTGTTCAGATATTAGAAGATAATGCCGTCTTTGACCCATTTTGTATACACACATAAAATGGCCTCAAACGCATTGTTGCTTGATTTTTTTTTTTAATACGAGAAAACATCGACAGGAGGTTGTCAATTCTAATATAATAAAGGAGCGAAACAAGTGTTTTAAGACAAGTGCATCTTTTGAGTACTACTCTTTAGTAAGAACTGCAATACAGAGGCTTTATGAAGGAGCAGTTAAAGCATGAGCAGACAAAAATAATAACTAACTAATCGTATGTAAATGACATTTCGGTGTTACTGTACCATTGCAGGTTTCCCTAATGAAATATCCCAGCTGATATGTATAAAAAAAAAAGTCTTATACACTAGACCTGCAATGCTCGACATGCAAATTACAGATTTGTAGGTTAGCCCATGCAAATAAATTTTCGTGTATCAACCAATTGGCCTATCTTTCACTTTAATCAAATCTTGGAAAATTATAGGAACTTCAGAAAGCCATAATAAATACCTACTTCGGACGTGAGAAACACTTGAGCTCTAAATGGAAAGGACTTTAATTCGAAGTTTTGCAAGGCCTTCACTTATTTTTTCACTGCCGGCAATGTTACGAGACATTAAGCCACTGCAGCCTGAATCTGATAGATCAAAACTTCGTTAAACGCGTTTGTTTTCCTGGTACAACTCAACCACATCAAAACAAATTAAGAAATAGGACTAGTCTAAGTCGGGCGGTCAGCCCATGGTTGATTTATATAATAGGTACCACTTATTAGCGATGATGGTCTACAGGTGTAAGAGTCTGTATTTCCTCCTGTCCGAAATTCCCCCCACGGGTAGTATGGCCCAATATATTATATTATCTATATTATATATAATATAATAGATATATATTATAATAATTATTATATCTATATATATATATATATTATAAGTATATCTATCCCTTCTTGGTGGCAATTTTCGTCCCAGGATAATATTCACCCCTCTAGGTCAAGATTCCCCCAACCCCACTCCTGTTATAAGAGTATGGCTATGGCGACGTGTGCAACGACAGGCTGCCACACAGATTAATTATCATCATGACAAAACTACCATCA
The DNA here is from genome assembly GCF_015104395.2 of Macrobrachium nipponense. Lineage (NCBI taxonomy): Eukaryota > Metazoa > Arthropoda > Malacostraca > Decapoda > Palaemonidae > Macrobrachium > Macrobrachium nipponense. Next base: position 53,198,660 of record NC_061099.1, on the reverse strand, counting down.
TTTGGGCTGTTGACAAAAGCACTCATTTTATGTTTCCCTTGTAGTCATGGCGCCAAAGTTGTCTGAGCAGTGGCAGTGGAAACAGCTGCTTCAGAGGATGGAGGAGCTCACTTATAAAAAAAGTACATCTCATGCCCAGCGCCGTTCCTTACGACGCTCCTGATTGGTTGTTGATAAGCCAATCACAGGGCTGCAAACTCTCAGTCTCTCGAGAGAGTTCACGCATGCAACGTTAACCTTCCATCTCTCAAGCATTATAACTTTCATTAGGTACACCTCAGTTTTACCTGCAGAAAAGGAGCGTTTTCCAATTTCATCACTAAAAACATCGTCAAGCCAATGATTTAATGATTATAATGATATAAGAATTATGTACTTCAGTAAACTTGATGCTAAAATATTTATAGTGAAACAAACATAAAATTCTTAATATAGAATATATTCTTCCCTTCCTTACATGAAATCAGTGCCTCAGTGGCGTGATCGGTATGTTCTTGGCCTGCCACTTTGGTGGCCGCGAGTTCTATTCTCGGGCATTTCACTGAGGGGTGAGAGATGTGTATTTCTGACGATAGAAGTTAACTCTCGACGTGGTTTGGAAGTCATGTAAAGCCGTTTGTCCCGTTGCTGAATATCAACTGGTTCCATGCAACGTAAAAACACCATACAAACAAACCCTACATGAGATAGCAGTGCATTCATAATTTATCTTGTGTTTCATACAGTTTCGTAACTTAGATGTCATGGAAGACAATGCTACCGAAAAATTAAAGGCAGGGCTATCATTATGAAAACAACAAGCATAAGATTAAGAATATTAATCTCTCTCTCTTATCTTTGTGGCCAGGTGTTGCTCACGTGATCACTCGATGACGTCATCATCATGATCACACTCCTCGATAGGCGTGAGTCTTGAAGTCTGTGTTTTGTGGTGGGGGGGGGGGGGGGGTAGTCGTGTTTTGGTTTTTTGTGGGGGGCGGGGGGGGGGGGTGGGGGGTTTTTTTTTTTTGGCGGCGTTGGATTTTAAGACATCATTATCGTCACTATCATTATCACCATCACCCTTTCATATTCTATGGTGGAAATCTCATTATATATGAAAAAAAATCGTTACTTAGATGGAGGAAATTTATTCACCCCATTGATTTTTCTTTTGCTACAATCAGTCCTCCTATATCCCTCTCATTATTCCTTTATGTTATATATTACGACTTTTGTCATAATTCTTATATCTTAAAAAATCTTAAATCATTGTCTTGTCGATGTTTGGTGATGCAATTGGGAAACACTACTTTTCTGCAAGTAAAACTGAGGTGTAATGAAAGTTATAACTTTTGAAAGAGTAGAGGTGGAACATACATCCTGCCTATGTGAACTCTCGAGAGAGACTGAGAGTTTGCAACCCTGTGATTGGCTTATTAACAGCCAATCAGGAGCGTCGTAAGGAACGGCGCTGGGCATGAGATGCACGGGTGAAGTGAATCTACTTAGACCAATATCTGGATAGCGGAAAGTATCTGATGGACTGAACAAAGACGAAAAGCGTTATTATTAGAAAAAATGGCGAACTATTTTGTGTTCAAGATGGACATCGAATGCATAAACGAAAAATAAATAATGAAGCTCAGTTGCGTCAGGTGTTTATGAAACGGAAGTGAGCAGAGTTATCAAAGCTTGTCATGAAGGGTTTGGTGGTGCACGTATGGGAAGGGATAAAGCTTTCGGAAAAATTACTGCTAAGTATTATTTTAAGGGCAGCAAAGAACTTGTTAGTAATTGTGTTTTTAAATGTGACAAGTGCCAGTGAGCAAGTAATAAACCAGCAATACATCCAGTACCTGTTCCTGAAAACGTTTAGTCTCGGGTAGAAATCGGACCCTTGCCCCAGACAGAGGGAGGACACTTAGGTACATTGTAGCAATGACGGATTACTTTACGAAAACTCCAGTTGCTTTAGATACCATACGTGAATTTGGCTGTATAGAAACCTTGATCACCGACCAAGGGAGAGAATTTGTCAACGAACTGAATGACATAATTTGTGCCAAGTTACAGGTAGATCACAGAATTGCTTCAGCCTATTATCCGCCAACAAATGGATTCCAGGAGAGATTTTATCAAACCCTCGAAAGAGCTCTTTATCAAATGTGTTAAGGAAAAACGAAACGATTGGGATTTGCACGTAAAGAGAATCCTATTTGGATATCGTACTTAAAACCATGCCACCAGCACTGGTGTTACCCCTTTCACTGCCATGTTTAGGAGAGACCCCGTTCTTCCGATCTACCTATACTCTGTTTTTTTTCCATCTGTCCATCCGCCTGTGGTGTTTGCGCATGGTAACACTGCGTCCTGGGCTTTAAATAATATCCTATTTCGAATATTAACGGTGTAATTCGCATAGAGTAAATTATTAAAACACTTTTCTGTTGCAAATGTACACCAAGATATCCTTTTATTTAACTAAAACTTACACATGGCGTAACTATTTAGTGCCCAGGACGCAGTGTTACTATGCGCGACCACCACAAGCGGATGGACAGATGGAAAAAAGGCAGCCGAAGAAAAAATCACTTTGAATATTGCTAAAACTCAAAACAGACAAAAGAAGAACAATGATGAAAGACATACATCTAAATACAATGAAACAGTCGAGGGCTCATTAGTACTATTAAAAAAACAACAAAAATAATCATCGAATGGGAGGAAAATTAGAAGCAAAATACATAGGCTCGTATGAAGTTGCTTCTCTTGTAAGCAAAGGACGCGCAAAAACTGAAAAACGTTGCATCAAACAAAGAACTAAAAAAACTTGTACCACATAGTGAATTTGAATGTGTACAAACAAGACGACACGAAGGGTTTTAGGCAAGATGATGACACCACTAAACCAGGAGAACCGTGCCACTGATCTCTGAATGAGTTGCCGTACCCTGAACAAATGAGAGTCCTACATATTCCAGCTGAAGAGAAAGTAAATTTATCCGTGGAAGCAGAAGGAAAGCAAGTCACAGAAGATGGAATAGAGACAAAACCAGAGAAGCTTCCTGGCATGCTTGTCATGAAAAAAAAAACAGGCACTTGAGGGTGTTTACAAATACATGGATGAAGATGCAATTACAACGCTTCATGCAAAGGCAAAAGAGGACGACATTCCTGGGGGAATAGATGTCAAGAATGTACAGGAATTACAGCAGATGGACACGAACTGGTCGAGTTTGAGTCATGTTACGAATGGTACCACACTACTAGTCTTAGAACAACACAAAATTATAAGGCCTCGATCATGTCTTAAGTGTAATCCAGTAGTACCGCAATCAAAGAGACAAAAGATAAAATTAATTAACGCTCCCCTAAATTCCGTGATTTTTTATTGGTTTTTAAGTCCATTTTCCAATTAGCTTTCCAATAAAGACCATTTTTTTATCATTATCGTGATAATCTGATAATGACAAGTATAATGTGACATCACCATTGTTCTACCTGAAACTGCTTTTGACTCCAACATAGACAATAATAAAATAGTATCAGTAACCAAGGAACAAGACATGGTTTAACATTATGATGTGCTGCGTACATACTATCAGTGAGTACGCTGCCATATAAATTCAACACTTTAGTATTACACAAGAACCGGTAAATTACCCGACTACATTTAGACTAATGTAACTCTGATGTACAATTAAATTCCTATGATTTTGTCAAATTTACCCGTTGATAATGTAATTCATAAAAAATAGTTTCTATGTAGATAGGGGAGAAATGGCCTAGAGGGGGAAAAATACCTTATGTCTAAAATCGACCCCCCCCCCAGGGGGAAAAGCAGCCCTGGCTGTTATTTCCGGGGGGAAATAAATCCTAGGCTTATTTTCCCCGGGGGAGGGGAGAGAATAATTTCCTGCTACACCGGGACCAGTGGCGTCATTTCATTTTTCCTTGTGGGGTGGGGGTGTTGGGCAAAGGTTTGAGGTGGGGGTGGGGGCGAGCGAAGAGAGCCTAACCAGCTGGGGGGTCCGGGAGCCCGTTGTAAGGCGTCCCGAGAAATTTTTTTAGAAATATCAACAAAAAAGGAGCAATTTAATGTCACCTGTAAAGGAAATTGAGGAATTTTTATTTCTTAAAAAATGCTGTACCACCTAAAATTTTGAGATCATAAATAATGATGAAAAGGTAGTAGAAATTTCTAAACAAATAAAGTTATAAACTATAGTATAGGTCCTAGAATATCTGCAATTTAACATGTTGCATTAAGGAAATTCCAAAATAAACACATGCTTCATGCATTTCAAATATTATCTACTGCATTAGTGGATACCTCCTTGATCTTAATTTTGCAAAATCATTAACCAGTATGTCATGGTTAAGATTTTTAACAAGCTCCTTTTCTGAGGCCATAAGATGAGTCATTCAAGCGCTCATTTTTCATGGTAGTTCGTAGATACGTTTTCACAAAACTAAGCACTGAAAACAGTCGTTCATTGCTGGCAGTAATTACTGGAAGGGTGATGAGAATTTTAACAATTCTAAGAATTTCTGAGTAGGCACATTCTGATGTTCTGAGTTCATCATACATTTCAAACAAATTCTTAGGCTTTTCATTCTTAGTTAGAAAGTGACTCTTTGTGGCAAAAATTTGGGCATTTAGAAGGATTTTATCGATATGTATATCCTTATAAAACTGTAGCATGGTAGACAGTTTCTTATAATTTAACAAGTCATTAGAATTAGTCAAGTGCATTCATTGCTGCTATCAGTGGCATACTATGAGTGAATCTATGATCCATCTCAGAGAGAAATCTGTCTAATATGCCAAAATAGATTCCTTTGAATGATACCTCAGGAGCAGGACTTGTATTGTCCGCAATCATTCCTACAGTTGAATCAGTTAAAAGAGTCTTTTAATTTGGTTGAGATCTTTTGGATGATTGGATCCTCTTGGGTCTGCCTACTTGACTGGAGTCTTTCAAGTTTGTATCAATCTCATATGCAGCATAAATCTTAGCATTGTCAAAGATATTAGAGAAACCTTCATCTGTTCTCAAGACCTGTATTTCTTTAATAGTTGACTGTATGAGAGAGCAAGCTTCTGATAGCAATAATTCCTTTGCTTGTAGCTGGTCTGACAAGCTGCTGGTAACTTTCAAGACTTGTTCTGCAACACGAAGATTCACTACAAACTTGAAAGACGGCAACTGTTTGTAGAGTCCACTTACTTCAGCTGCAGCATCTGAATCAGAGTTCTCTTCAACTTTGTGAAGCACTACTAACAAACTTCTATGACGAAACTCAACCTTTGCAACTGACTGATAATAGTAAGACCATCTTGTTATAATAATCAGGTCTTTCTAATGTCAAAACTTGCAGGTCTTCTGCTTTCTGTGCCTCTGTGAAAAGTGGGTGCCTTGTATTACTGTTAGTTATAAATGTGCGCAGTGTGTTAATAACTGAAAAGAATGAAGAGAGACCACTGATTTTTTTTCACAGTCACCCAGTACTAGGTTAAGCTTATGGACATGGCAATGTATGTGCACTGCTTGGGGAATTTTATCTCGTAGTGGTGCCTGAATGCTACTAATGCATCCACTCATAATACTTGCCCCATCATAGCACTGTGCCACACGGTTTGACCAAATTAAAACAGAATGTTCTACCTCCTTATATATAAAAACAGCTAAACTGGCTGCATCAACCTTCTCCATGTGATATGTAGTTATGTACCAATGACACGTTCCTTCACAACTTCATTAAAGTACCTAACAAGAATAGTCAACTATACTTTTTTTTTTTTTTGGACAAGTCTATTGTCTCATCAACCATAACGGAAAAAAAAACTGAGCCGATTGTGCTTCCGTTTCAACAAAGTATGGCATTCGGTAGAGATTTATATTTTCATAAGGAGACACGTGAAAAGTTTTATTCAATTATTTTTAAATGCACGATGAATAATAGATTAAGCATGCAAATATTGACCACTATCGATCAAATACTGTGACTGACAGGTCATTAATTCATTTGTGAATAAAGTGATGAGATGTTCAGCTTTTAAAGAAAACTTCCTTGTCTGAATATTTTTAATGGACAACTATTAGATGTTATGTATTTTTATATTGTTCCGGACATGTTAAAAATAACTAATTTGAATTAATCCCTCTCTACACTTCAAACTTATTTATATTTTTTCGACACTATTTCGTGAAAAGTGGCGTATAATAATTATATATTTATAAATATTTATACAGATATTTTCTTATAGCTGATTTGGAGTCCCCAGAGAAAACTTGGGGTGGGGGGCGGGTGGCGCGGCACCCATCACTGACGCCCCCAAAATGACCACCCAGACCGGGACCCGCAAAAGCTCCCACGTTGGTGGTATATTCAGATGGCTGGCTTAGTTTAAGCTTGCTGATCCTGATTTGTTGTTATCAATTTATTTCTGTCTGAAGTAGGAACTGGAGCAGAAGGGCTGACGTGGTCTTAAGTTTGAGTTGAATTTTTGTTTATTCCATTGTCCTTTATTGACGCCTCGCTCTTTATACAAGTATTATATTGATTCGTTACATCAAACAACATGAAAATTCTTCCAAGTTACTTTCCGGAAACTCTTCTTCAATTATTTTTTTTAAATAGATGCAAGGTACTAGAAGGAGTGTAGCAATGCTACCACCCATCTCGTAATGAAAGTAAAGACAAATACCTTTTCTACTGCATGGAGACCATTAGTTTCTGAGTGTAATGTATTTTTAGGTTATTAGAAACTCTTTGATGCTGTTAATATTCGCTTATATTAAGGCTTATTTTCAGTGTTTAATTTGTTTGTTTTCTCTTTCATACGAGATTAAATGTAGTTAACTTGTAGGAGGGATATGTTTCAAAGTATGAATTCTTATTGATAGTAAATCACAATATCATCTAAAAGTAACCTGTTGAACATGCCAAATCGACCTTTTGTAATTCTTATATATCGCAGGCTAGGATAGTGCTACGCTGAGACTAGTTTTCTCTACCTCTTCGGCTCTGTAGGGGGTTAGAGCAGTCAGTGCACCTTACATGGTGCACTGTAGGGATTACTTAAGGTTCTTTGCAGCGTGCCTTCGGCTCCTAGCTGCAGCTCCTTTCATTCCTTTTACTGTACCTCCATTCATACTCTCTCCTCCATCTTGCTGTCCACCCTCTCGTAACACTTGTAACACTTGTTTCATAGTGCAACTGTGAGGTTTTCCTCCTGTTACACCTTTCAATCCTTTCTACTCGCAATTTCCATTTGAGCACTGAATGACCTCATAGGTCCCAGCGTTTCGACTTTGCCCTAAATTCTACATTCCATCTCATTCCTGTACCTCTTCGGATTCCGTTAATTAAACGGAAAATCTAGCATTACGGGTTTCCAAAATGACCGTCTCTTGATTTGAATGTGCGAATGTGCCATCCATGTGGCAGATTTAACTAATTCAAGTTAGTACCATGATGAGAGTCGTTTATATCAGCATTTCGATGGTAAGTACTAAGTGCTTTGAGTCTGAGGCTGATGTACATTGATTTTATGGGTATTGGGGTATATCCTTTCCAATTTCTGATATTACTTTTCTTTGATATATATATATATATATATATATATATCATATATATATATATATATATATATATGATATTATATATAGGTGTTCCTTTTCAACACGTATTAAATTGGACACTGGGAAGGTAATTTGTTTATTGAAAATACATTTTGTCAATTTGAAACACTCCTTTTGAAGCGTGTTCACTTCAAAGTTTTTTTTTGCATTTCTAGATAGTTTTCTTCATGCTGTCCAATCTTTAATTGCTATGCTGAACAATAAGAATGGATAACTTTAAATCATATCTGCAGGGAGCTTCATGAGACTTATGCCCCAACCAGCCATAACTACCAAGTTTTCCTTTGGAGATAATCTCAATCAACGGTTCGAGTTTGGATGGTATGTTAGCAAATCTAGTTTTTGATGAGACTATTGGACTATTTCAACCTTATGAGCAGCAATAATTGCAGAACAAGAACAGGAGGCAAAAACAGAAATGACTGGCAAACTTTTGAGATTTTGTTAAGGTAAAGAGAAGAGAAGAGAAAGAACTTCTACTCTAGTAGATGAGGCGAACCCAGCCATTCGTGGACAGAGCATTGCAAACAGTGGAAATGATTAATGGATGTGTTACATATTACACCGGAGCTGGTTTACTGAAATTCGGAATAATCTAGTCACGTGTCCAAGGAACGTACCTCGGGGAGAGATCTTGCTAAACGCCACCAACCGTTGCATTCACTCATGAAAGATGAACATGGCAGTCTTCAGGCAATTTGAGAAATGTAAAAGTATATCATAGTTTTTACCAGACCACTGAGCTGATTAACAGCTCTCCTAGGGCTGGCCCGAAGGATTAGATATTTTTACGTTGTTAGGAACCAATTGGTCACCTAGCAACGGGACCTACAGCTTATTGTGGGATCCGAACCACACTATATCGAGAAATGAATTTCCATCACCAGAAATAAATTCCTCTGATGCCGCGTTGGCCGAGCCGGGAATCGAACGTTGGACCACCGGATTGGCAGCCGAGCGTGAAAACCACTCGTCCAGCGAGGAACTTAAAAAATGTCAAAAGTTTTTGACAGAGATTATTGACATTCTAACGCTATTATGAAGAAGTGCGATGTACAAATTGCGTCTGTTACATCATAGCCAATTGTTTCAGTTTTGTAGTAAAGAGCATCTTGAACCATTATTGAAAACTAACAACATGTATTAGATTTCTTATGACTTTTCGTTATTCAGCCATCAGAGATGTAAACACATCACGTTACTATTTTGGTTACTAGGGGGACATTTTGCAGTTTAAAACAAGTTGTACGGAGATTTTTGGAATGTGTTTATATTGACAGGCCTGTTTTAACAATACGTATATCTTGTTTTACCAAGATATATTGTTAATTGGAAGGTATACGATGCATGTTCTTACTTATGACTGGATTAAAGCCTTATTTATGGTGTGAATTATTTATGGACTGATAAAGGTTACAGTTTAGAGTTAACTGATACCAGAAGTATAGAGGGGGATAATGATTATGGTTAGATGAAAAGCATTATACTATGTTCAGACAACAATGAAACCATCTTCAGATCAGAACGTGAAGCAATTTGTGTTGCCATGGTATAAAAAACTATGAAACCTGTATGGTAATAGCCGTCACATAGTTATTTGATTTTCATGAAACCCTGCTTAGGTTCTGGAATGAGAGAGAGAGAGAGAGAGAGAGAGAGAGAGAGAGAGAGAGAGAGAGAGAGAGAGATGCAGTTGCCGTTGCACGATCGTTCTCCTGTTTCCACACTCAATGACAACTTTAATAAGAAAGGAAAAGTATTTTTGCCCAAAATGTGAAACGAAAATTGGTAGTTAAACACAAGTACAAGCGAGAGAGAAGTGGGAGTTTCACCTCAATGTATAATCATCAACTGTAACATGAATTGATTAGATAACAGACTCTATGTTCATCAGGACAAGTATTTATCGGCCCTTAAATTTAACGCTAAGGCCATCAGAAATACGCATACACAGTGTGTATAAGCAACATATGCATACATAATACACTTACGAACACCATATTCGCCTAAGTAACAAAATGACCCGTACATTTTTTTAAGAGTTCTCTCAATATTCCTTCTTTTCTAATGAATCAAAAATCCAGAATCAACATGAGACCACATTGATGATAATCCCTCTGACCAGTTCTTCAGCTGTTTAAGAAAGATCACTTGATAACGCTATCTGGATCTGTCAAGTCTCTCGAAAGATGTGGGTACCGCTGTATGGTTAGCAACCTGTCTTCAGTTAAGATAAGAGATTAATAGATAGCTTATCTTTCATTTGTCTACTCAGGTGTTAAGAGGGTTTGTAGAAATGTCCAGACTGCCCCTGAATTTCTAATTCTCGCCACATTTCATTGAATGGCACATTCTCTAAGCCCCCTCCCTTCCTTAGATACTGTAATTTACTGGCATAGTTGGCACATGTTAATAATTCACAATATTATATATATATATGTGTGTGTGTGCATGTATATATATATATATATATATATATATATATATATATATTGTATATATATAATTATATATTCCTTAATATAGAATTTTAAATAGTTTATATATTTGGACAACAAAATTTCATATTTATATCTAAAATATTTTCTTAGTATTTTAAATTCTGAATTCCATCATAATTAATAGTTTTCAGATATAATTATCCCCTTCATCAAGCATTTGCGCCCACCCTGGCAGCCCTTCGAGTGCCCCCAGCGGGGCGCGCCCGCAGGATGGAAACCACTGGTCTAAGTGAACATTGATTTGTACGTACCGTCGCTGTCTAATAATGACGAGAGATGTGAATTCTTTACTCTCGTTTTATTGTATTTTGGAATAACCTCGGAATCATGAGTAAAAATTTAGAGCGCCTCAGTGGCGTGGTTGGTTTGGTGTTTGCTTCCAACCTCGGTGGTCGCGGGTTCGATTCCCGGCCATTCCATTGAGGAGTGAGAGATGTGTATTTCTGATGATTGAAGTTCACTCTCGACGTGGTTCGGAAGTCACGTAAAGCCGTTGGTCCCGTTGCTGAATAACCACTGGTTCCATGCAACGTAAAAACACCATACAAACAAACCAAGATCGTGGAATTCTATTTAAGTGTCAGTCAAAATCCGCCAGGGTAGGTACAGACGTTTTTATAACAATTTTAAGCCCGTTTCATTGATAATATCAGACTGTACCGTGAATTTTAATTTCCGTTATCTATTTTATTAGTATCGTTTAACATACTCGAATGCATTTTGCTTACTTACAAAATCTGGTTATAGATGAATGAGTGGAATTCATCAGACTAGCTATACGAAAACATGGTAGCTGAAGTACCATCTGAATATAATTCATTACTAGCAAAGGTACCAGCAAGTGGTATGCCATCTCGGGTGTCATTTTAAATTAGAACACAATATAGAAATGGGAGAAACGGTTAGTGGTAGAGTCGAATGCGATCGAAAAGTCTTATTTTGATTCCATAAAAATTTAACACATGATTTGGTCGTATTCCCCCGTAGGAGGGTAGTGCCATCAGTGCACCTCATACGGTGCACTGTAAGCATTACTTAAGGTTCTTTGCAGCGTGCCTTCGGTCCCTAGCTGTAACCACTTACGTTCCTTTTTACTGTACCTCCTTTTCATATTTCTTTCTTCCATCTTACTTTCCACCCACTCCTAACAATTACCTCATAGTGCAACTGCTTTGAGGTTTTCCTCCTGTGACACCTATCAACCCTTTTACTATCAGTTTCCATTTCAGCGCTGAATGGTCTCATAGGTCCCAGTGCTTGGCCTTTGGCCTAAATTCCATATTCGATTCAAGTCAATTTGGTCGTATTCATTATGCTTCTTTGGTCATTGTTAGTTGGCAATACAAAAAAAGAACATGAGAATAAAACCTAATTAAAAGAAGCCTTCGTAGCTCAGATTTCAAGTGATAATTATTAAGGCACTGGGACGTACACTGGTCACTGAAGGTATTGGTAAAATTTACAGTAATTTCTTTTAAAATTTGTAGAGGGAAACTAGATCTCCAAAGTTTTTCGAGCGAAAAAACGTATTACGGTCATGCATGTGACAGTGGATGACATTTTTATTTTAGCTAATTGTCTTTAAAGAAAGTTATGCTGGAGAAAAATGTATGTTAAATTTACAAGGCCAGCTAAACTACTCTTACGAAGCTAGAGTCCCATCTAGACACCACATGGCATTCTTAAGTCTATGAAAATCTAGACACCACATGACATTCTTAAGTCTATGAAAATCTAGACACCACATGACATTCTTAAGTAAAAAAAATATGAAAATCTCGACGCATGACATTCTTAGTATATGAAAATCTAGACACCCATGATATTCTTAAGTATATGCAAATCTAGACACCGCATGACATTCTTAAGTATATGAAAATCTAGACACCACATGACATTCTTAAGTATATGAATATCTAGACACTGCATGACATTCTTAAGTATATAAAATCTAGACACCACAATGACATTCTTAAGTCTATGAAAACTAGACACCACATGACTTCTTAAGTATGAGAAAATCTAGACACATGACATTCTAAGTATATGAAATCTAGACACTGCATGATATTCTTAAGTACATGAAAATCTAGACACCACATGACATTCTTAATTATATGAAAATCTAGAAACTACATGATATTCTTAAGTATATGAAAATGTAGACACTACATGACATTCTTAAGTATATGAAAATCTAGACACTACATGACATTCTTAAGTATATGAAAATCTAGGCACTACATGACTTCTTAATGTATGGGAAAATATAGACACTACATGACATTCTTAAGTATATGAAAATCTAGACACTACATGACATTCTTAAGTATGAAAATCTAGACCCAACCACATGACATTCTTAAGTATATGAAAATCTAGACTAACATGACATTCTTAAGTATGAAAATCTAGACACTACATGACATTCTTAAGTATGAAAATCTAGACACCACATGACATTCTTAAGTATATGAAAATCTAGTCACCACATGACATTCTTAAGTATATGAAAATCTAGACACTACATGACATTCTTAAGTATATGAAAATCTAGACACTACATGACATTCTTAAGTATATGAAAATCTAGACACCACATGACATTCTTAAGTATGAAATCTAGACACACATGACATTCTTTAAGTATATGAAAATCTAGACACTACATGACATTCTTAAGTATATGAAAATCTAGACACTACATGACATTCTTATGTAACTGAAAATCTAGACACTCCACATGACATTCTTAAGTATATGAAAATCTAGACACTACATGACATTCTTAAGTATATGAAAATCTAGACACTACATGACATTCTTATGTAACTGAAAATCCAGACACTACATGACATTCTTAAGTATATGAAAATCTAGACACTACATGACATTCTTATGTAACTGAAAATCTAGACACTACATGACATTCTTAAGTATATGAAAATCTAGACACCCCATGACATTCTTAAGTATATGAAAATCTAGATACCACATGACATTCTTATGTATATGAAAATCTAGACGCCACATGACATTCTTAAGGTATATGAAAAATCTAGACGCCACATGACATTCTTAAGTATATGAAAAATCTAGATGCCACATGACATTCTTAAGTATATGAAAATCTAGACACTACATGACATTCTTAAGTATATGAAAATCTAGACACCACATGACATTCTTAAGTATATGAAAATCTAGACGCCACATGACATTCTTAAGTATATGAAAATCTAGACGCCACATGACATTCTTAAGTATATGAAAATCTAGACACCACATGACATTCTTAAGTATATGAAAATCTAGACACTACATGACATTCTTAAGTATATGAAAATCTAGACACCACATGACATTCTTAAGTATATGAAAATCTAGACACTACATGACATTCTTAAGTATATGAAAATCTAGACGCCACATGACATTCTTAAGTATATGAAAATCTAGAGACTATTACATTTGACATTTAAGTGATATGGGAAAATCTAGACACGCACATGACATGTTCTTAACTATATGAAAACTCTAGAGAAACACCACATGACATTCTTAAGTATATGAAAATCTAGACACACATGACATTCTTAAGTATATTGAAAATCTAGACTACATGATACATTCTTAAGTATATGAAAATTCTAGCACCCACATGACATTCTTAAGTATATGAAAATCTAGACACTACATGACATTCTTAAGTATATGAAAATCTAGACGCCACATGACATTCTTAAGTATATGAAAATCTAGACACCACATGACATTCTTAAGTATATGAAAAATCTACGACTACATGACATTCTTAAGTATAAATGAAAATCTAGGACACATGACATTCTTTTAAGTATATGAAAATCTAGACTGCCACATGACATTCTTAAGTATATGAAATCTAGACACTACTGACATTCTTAAGTATTATGAAAATCTGACACCACATGACATTCTTAAGTATCTGACCCCAAATCTTAGACATTAAAACTACATGACATTCTTAAGTATAATGAAAATCTAGACGCCACATGACGTTCTTAAGTATATGAAAATCTAGACTTCCACATGACATTCTTAAGTACATGAAAACTCTTAGATCGCCACATGACATTCTTAAGTATATGATCTAGATTCTATGACACCTTTTAAGGTATAGAAAATTAGACACCATGACATTCTTAAGTATATGAAAATCTAGACACCACATGACATTCTTAAGTATATGAAAATCTAGACACCACATGACATTCTTAAGTATATGAAAATCTAGACACCACATGACATTCTTAAGTATATGAAAATCTGATCAGACACTTACATGACATTTCTTTTAAAGTATATGAAAATCTACACACATGACATTCTTAAGTATATGAAATCTAGACACCTTCATGACATTTCTTAAGTATATGAGAAATCTACATTCACCTACATGACATTCTTAAGTATATGAAAATCTAGACAAATAACATGACATCTTAAGTATATGAAAATAAAATCTAGACACTACATGACATTCTTAAGTATATGAAAATCTAGACAATACATGACATTCTTAAGTATAATGAAAATTCAGACACCCTACAATGAACATTCTTAAGTATATGAAATCTAGACACCACATGACATTTTCAAGTATTATGAAAAATCTAGACGCCACATACATTCTTAAGTATATGAAATCTAGATCAACCACATGATTCTTAGTATTAATGAAAATCTAGAGAATACTATGACATTCTTATGTACTGATCTTAGCACACCATGACATTCAAGATATGAAAATCTAGACCTACATGAAACAATCTATGTTATGAAAATCGACACTTTACATGACATTCTTTATTCGTATATGAAAAATCTAGACATGCCACATGACATCTTAAGTAAATATGAAAATCTAGCACACTACATTGAAACATGAACATTCTTAAGTATCTGAAAATTCTAGACGGGCCACATTGACATTCTTAAGTAATAATGAAAATCTAGAAACGCCATGATTTCTTAAGTATATGAAAAATCTAGAAACCAACAATTGACATTCTTAAGTATAATGAAAATCTACCTCACAACAACTGAACATTCCTTAAGTATACTGAAAATTTTAAGATACATGACAATTCTTAAGTATATGAAAATCTAGAACACCCTACATTGACATTCTTAAGTATATGAAAATCTAGACTTAACATGACATTGCTTAAGTATAAATGAAAATCTAGACACCACATGACCATGTTTTAGTATATGAAAATCTAGACAACCACATGACATTTCTCAAAGGTATATGAAATCTAAGACCTACCATGACATTCTCAAGTATATGAAAATCTAGACACCACCTGCAACATTCTCAAGTATATGAAAAATCTAGACCACCACATGACATTCTTAAGTATATTAAATCTAGACACTACATGACATTTCTTATTAACTGAAAATCTAGAACACACACATGAAATTATTAAGTATATGGAAATCTAGACATACATGCACATTCTTAAATATATGAAACTCTAGACGCCACATGACATTCTTATTATAATGAAAATCTAGACGCCACATGACATTCTTAAGTATATGAAATCTAGACACTTCATGAACATTCTTAAGTATATGAAAATCTAGACGCCACATGACATTCTTAAGTATATGAAAATCTAGACGCACATGACATTCATAGTATATGAAAAAATCTATGACACCACATGACATTCTTAAAGTATATGAAAAATCTAGACGCCACAGGTGACATTACTTAGTATATAAGAAAATCTAGACACCACATGCATTCTTAAGTATAAAACTGGAAAATCTAGACCGCCACATGACATTCTTAAGTATATGAAAATCTAGACACGACATGACATTCTAGTATACGAAAATCTAGACGCTACATGAAAACTTAGTAATATGAAAATCTAGACGCCTTTACATGACTTCTTAAGTATATGAAAATCTAGACGCCACATACATTCTTAAGTATAATGAAAATCTAGAAAAACACCACATGACATTCTTAAGTAATAGCGAAATCTAGACGCTACATGACAATTCTTTAAGTATATGAAAATCTAGACCCGCCACATTGACATTCTTAAAGTATAACGAAAAGTCTAGACGCCAACTATGACATTCCTTAAGTATATGAAAATTCTAGACGCCCACATGAACATTCCTTAAAGTATATGAAAATCTAGACGCCACATGACATTCTTAAAGTAATATGATAAAATCTAGAACCAGCTACATGAACATTCTTAAGTATACGAAAATCTAAGACGCCTCACATGACATTCTTCTAAAGTATGAATGAAAATCTAGAACCCAATGCCAACATGAAAATTCTTAAGTAATTGTTTATGTGGAATCTAGACACTACATGACATTTTCTTAAGTATATGAAAAAAATCTAGAAACACTACAATGAACCATTCCTTAAGTATATGAAAAATCTAGACCCGCCAACATGAAATTCCTTGAAGTATATCGAAAAATCTAAGACACTACAATGACATTCTTAAGTATATGAAAAATTCTTAAGACGCCACATGACCATTCTTCTTAAGTTTTTTTTAATATGAAAATCTAAGAACGCCACATGAACATTCTTAAGTTATATGAAAATCTAGACGCTACATGGCAAATTCTTAAAGTGGGGTGAAATGAAACTGATTCTGCCTTTTTAGGGCTTTTTTTCCTGTAACTTGCAGGTGTTCGTCTGATTATTCTGAACGGCCAGGTTGAAGTATTTATTCTTTATCAGTAATCGACCAACTATCACAAAGCTTGTTTCACTTTGCTCTGTTAAGGGCCGCAAGTCCAAAGTCCAGGGGCGTCATTTGGGCTGGGCTGTGTGGTGGGTCCACTTGCTCCTTCATGCCACTGATGACCCCCCCCCCCCCCTTAAGATTTGGTTAGTTCCCTAGCCTTTGAAATAATAATAATAATAATAATAATAATAAAATAATAATAATAATATAATAATTAATAATAATAATAATAATAATTTTTACATAGAAATATATTTTTATATATAATTGTGGATATTTTTTAAACAATTTGTTTTCAAGGAACTGTGAATTTCTTAACAATAATAATAGTAATAATAATAATTTACTCCAAGGTGAATCTTATATAGCTTTTAAATGCTCCATAATGTGCACAAATTCCAAAATTTCTCGGGGCGGGGCCTTATAGCTGCACCTGCAAGTGATAAGACCCACTTCGCTCGCCACCCCACCCATACAATAAGATCTAAATCTTTGCGCCTGGCCGCCCGCCCCAAGAAAAATCTGAAATGATGCCACCAGTCGCAATCCTTCGCCTTTGCCGCCAATTTCGTTTTTGTACCTTGCTTCTGCGAGTTGCCGATTTAGGGATTTCATATTGTTCCAAGGTTTGTGCCCGCTGTCATCAAGCCTAATTAAGTTTTCTCTTACGTGACTTAGCAATGCGTTTTATCTGACTAAGTTCCCAGTAACAAGAAAGAGGAGACTGAAGAAAAAAAAGAGCTCACATTCACATCTAAGCACGCGCACACACACACACACACACACACACGCACACACACACACACACACACATATATATATATATATATATATATATATATATATATATGTGTGTGTGTGTGTGTGTGTGTGCGTGTGTGTGTGTGTGTGTGTGTGTGCGCGTGCTTAGATGTGAATGTGAGCTCTTTTTTTTCTTCAGTCTCCTCTTTCTTGTTACTGGGAACTTAGTCAGATATATATATATATATATATATGTGTGTGTGTGTGTGTGTGTGTGTGTAATAAATAACTTGATCAAGAAATATATAAAACGTGGTGCATATATAAATAAAGGTAATGTGTGAGTGCGAGAGTGTTTGTCTATATTATGAAAATGAATTAAACAGGAATTAAAGGGAAACAAATCTACCACAATAATGTGATTTCTAAGAGAGAAGGAGACAAAGGTG
Source organism: Macrobrachium nipponense (assembly GCF_015104395.2). Lineage (NCBI taxonomy): Eukaryota > Metazoa > Arthropoda > Malacostraca > Decapoda > Palaemonidae > Macrobrachium > Macrobrachium nipponense. The sequence continues at coordinate 53,180,556 of NC_061099.1, read as the reverse complement.
AGACTCGATTTACCTGCAAAAACTCCGGTGTAATTTGTAAGCAGTCCGAAGTGTATGTCATATTGACATTCCATTTAATTAACACACGTTTTGCCTTTTCTTTTTGGTGAAATCTGCTTTCAGAGACGCTAATGTTATTTCACTCTAGTTCCGCACAAATTATTGGCCCGTTCGTTCACCCCAACATAGAGGTCAAACATTTTTGTCAATGAAAATGGAAAAAGAATTTTATTAGTTAGTGATCAGTTGAAAACTAATGTGATATGACGTAAAAATCCTGTTATCAGATGATCACTGAGGGAATCTGAATTGCGTTACGTTCGCTGGTTCACTTCACTTCGATTTTCTTTCGGCACGCTGTGACTTCACGAAGATAAGGCGAGATTGACATTGAACACCTGCGATGGGCAGTCCTTTATTTGCTGACGTACCGGTCAGTGGTGTCGTTGGTATACAGATTAGTTTATTTTCCGGAATAAAACAGAAAGCCGCTCATTCTATCCTTAGGAAAGAGATCGCCGTAACCTTGACTATGATGGCCGACAGTTACGAAATTCTCAGCCTTGATTCCTACTAAATCTTCCTACTGTATAGTTTCATCTTACGTGAATTCTCCCATACGGTTCCATCTGCGGCTGCTTTGACTACGGGGAATAATTATATATGTTTTCGTCCGTGTTGTCCGATAAATCCTGCAAATGCTTTTTAAGTGAAACGACTTTAGAGCCACGGAGCAGGTGTACCCTCTGCAGAATGATGCCAAGCTATTGATTCTAAAGTATCGATCTTACAAGTAAGACCCGAATGCAG